>NC_080447.1:13453734-13683734 GCF_028018845.1 Melospiza georgiana | reverse complement strand
TCTTAAATGTCACAGCCACAGACCATTTGTCCCAGGGACTGCTGCCTCCGTCCGTGTGCTGCTGGGAAGGTGCTGAAGGAGCACCTCTGGAATATTTTACCTCTTTTGGCCGCCTCAGGCCCTTCTTTGCTGCACACTCTAATGCTGCCCTGCTCCCACTGTCCCTGCAGGGTGTTCTGCAGCGCGTGTGGCATTGCTGAGGGCTTTGTCCCTTTCTGCCAGCAGTCAGTGCCACTGTCCCATGGGCACAGGGATGCTCTCCAGGCACCCAGGTCATCACAACCTTCCCTTATTTTTCTGTAGAATTGTGGAACCCCAGAATATCCTGAGCTGAAGGGACGCACAGGATCATCCAGCCCAGACCCCCAACACCCCCACCCTGTCCATCCCTGGCAGTGCTGCCCAAAGGCTCCTGGAGCTCTGGCAGCCTCGGGGCCATGCCCATTCCCTGGGCAGCCTGGGCAGTGCCAGCACCCTCTGGGGGAAGAACCTTGCCCTGAGCTCAGCCTGAGCTGCCCTGGCCCAGCTCCATAGTACAGACACAGAGGATCTAACTCTTCACAAGGGTGTCTTTCAAAACCTTGTACTTATTTACTGTGCAAATCTCTCCTGCAGGTGGGAGCACTTGGCTCTCCTGCACACCTGGGCGTGGAGCTGGGCAGCCAGAAAAGGAAGGCCACGTGCTTTGAGAGCGCTTGTCTTACTGCCAGTCAATCTCTTCTTACTCTAAGTCACTTGTGAAGGAGCAGATGTGATCCTGTGGGAGGGACAGGCACAGATTGTTTTTTCCAAACCTTTGTTCCATATCACAGTCACAAGAATGTTCAGATCCTTTGATGACACAGCCCAGACTAATTGCCAGGCAGGTCCAGCCTGCTTGCTGAAAAGGAAAGGTGTTTTGTGCAAAAGGCAGTGAATAATCATATGATTAAACTCAGCCCCCTAAGAAGTGCTCACGAGAGGCTCAGTGGTGATTAAGCACCCGGTCTTGGGTTTATCTGCTGATTGCTTGGCCTGGAGTGGATCCTGTCATGAGTGAGAGGCTGTGACAGGAGCATCCACAAGTTTGTGTGTGTGTCTGTGTGTGTGTGCGAGATCTCTGTGTGTGTGTGTGTCTGTGTGTGTGATCCGTGTCTGTGTGTGTGATCCGTGTGTGTCTGTGTGTCTGTGTGCGAGACCCGTGTGTGTGTGGGTCTGTGTGTGTGTGTGTCTGTGTGTGTGATCCGTGTCTGTGTGTGTTTGTGTGTGTCTGTGTGTCTGTGTGCGAGACCCGTGTGTGTGTGGGTCTGTGTGTGTGATCCGTGTGTGCGTGTGTGTGTGTCTGTGTGTGTCAGTGTGTCTGTGTGTGTGATCCGTGTGTGTCTGTGTCTGTGTGTGTGTGTCTGTGTGTGAGATCTGTGTGTGTGTGGGTCTGTGTGTGTGTGATCCATGTGTGTCTGTGTCTGTGTGTGTCTGTGTGTCTGTGTGCGAGACCCGTGTGTGTGTGTGTGATCCGTGTGTGTGTGTCTGTGTGTGTGATCCGTGTGTGTGTGTCTGTGTGTGAGATCTGTGTGTGTGTGGGTGTGTGTGTGTGTCTGTGTGCGAGACCCGTGTGTGATCCGTGTATGTGTGTGTGTGTGTGTCTGTGTGTCTGTGTGTCTGTGTGTGTCTGTGTGCGAGATCCGTGTGTGTGTGTGTCTGTGTGCGTGTGTGATCCATGTGTATGTGTGTGATCCGTGTGCATGTGATTCATGTGTGTGTGTGTCTGTGTCTGTGAGTGTGTGATCCATATGTGTGTGTGTGATCCGTGTGTGTGTGATCCATGTGTGTGTGTGTGATCCATGTGTGTGTGTGTGATCCATGTGTGTCTGTGTGCGTGTGTGATCCATGTGTATGTGTGTGATCCGTGTGCATGTGATTCATGTGTGTGTGTGTCTGTCTGAGTGTGTTCCATATGTGTGTGTGTGACCCGTGTGTGTGTGATCCGTGTGTGTGTGTGATCCATGTGTGTGTGTGATCCATGTGTGTGTGTGTGTGTGATCCTTGTGTGTGATCCATGTCTGTCTGTGTCTGTGTCTGTGTGTGTCTGTGTGTCTGTGTGCGAGACCCGTGTGTGTGTGTGTCTGTGTGTGTGTGATCCGTGTGTGTCTGTGTGTGTGTGTGTGATCAGTGTGTGTGTGTGTGTGTGATCCCTGTGTGTGATCCATGTTTGTCTGTGTCTGTCTGTGTCTGTGTCTGTGTCTGTGTGTCTGTGTCTGTGTGTGCACCTCCACACGCCCCCCTGCCACCCCTCCAGGAGCCAAGTGTCCCATCACGGCCCTGATGGTGTGTGAATACACCCAGCTCTGCTTGCCTGAGCACACAGATTCAGTCTGGGGACATTTTTTAAGATCAGAAACCAGTGTAAATCTGTGAGCTTTCTGTTGGCCTTCCCATTTAACTGGCATTTCTCAGTTCTTCACTATTTGACACACATCTCACCTTTGGCAGCAGCTCTCCAGGGAGGAAGGTGCATTTGTGGTGGCACATTTGGAAGTGTGGCCCCTGCTATTGCCAGAGTTAAATTGAAAAGGATTTATTAAATAGATCAAGAACAATTGATCAAGGTCATTTGGGGGAAGTTTTCCCGGACTGATGCAGAATAAATAGATACAAAATGAGGGTCACAACTGAAAACCAGCAAGTGCCCAGACACTTTCACAGACCTTTCAGAGATTAAAAGCACAGCAAGGACAATTTACAGCTGTGCTGTTCCCTCTGGAGGAGGGTTCCAATCAGCGGGCAGGAACTTTTGGACTTTGCTTTGGGAAAACAGCAATGTGTTTTTGACCCTAAACCCCTGTAGGAAGCAGGGGTTGCCCACACCTGGCAGAGTCCCACATTGCCATGAGCTCCTGGGGCTGTTTTGGGCTTGTTTGTCCATTTGTCTGCATCTCCCCCTGTGCTGCTTGAAGCTCCCGGATGGTTCCCTACATTTAGAGGCAGCTTCTGTCAGAACCCCTCTTGTGCTCCTTAGTCTGAGGGGTTTCATAACTCATCCCTTCCATCACTGCATCTCTTTCCACTTGTTCTGTTCAGTCTTTGTTTCCAGCAGGTCAGGATCGGATGCCTGCAGCTTCCAACATCATTTTCTCCCTTAGGCCATGAAATTTGTGTCATTTCCAGATGCAAATCCCATTTGGGAAACAAGCTAAACCCAATTAAACCAAACCTTTCTAATTCCTGTAAACACAAGAGCCACAGTTGCACATGTTTGTGTTTTGTCTTTGGGAGCTGGCAGAGGAGGCAGGGGCATTACTCACCCAGGCTTATCTCACTCACAGGAAATGTTTGACTCCTGCTTTCAGGTGAAGGACACGCTGCAGAACCAGCTCAGGCTGTCTCTCTGGCTTTGATTCATGAGCCACAGAGAGAAATATTTCATCTTTGGGGCTAAACTCACTCCATGGCTGAGGAGAACCATGGAAATTTGGCTCAATTAACATAACAAGCACATCCTGATTATTTTTACTGCAAGAGTGTTGTCTCCTATCCCATGGTCTCAGTTGAGCCCCACTGGTAAATGCAGAATCTTTTCCAGGAAAATGTATATTGCTGCTCCTCCCCAGGACAGAAATGGAAGGAATTTGCAGCAGTAACCCATCACTCCTCACCAGGGTCTGCAGGTGCTGTGGCATGAGGGGCTCAGGGAGATTTGCTGCCAGGCTGGGGCAGGAGGATGGTCCCACACGGAGCCAGCCCAGGGTGTGCACCAGGGCACATTTCTGCTCTGGGAAGTGGCTCCAGGTGCATGTGACACTGGCAGGTGCCTCCCAGCCCTGCAGCACTGGCAGGGGAAGCCCACTGCCCTCTAACAGGGTCCCAGAACTCTAAATCATGATGTGGGGAATTGATTTGATGGAAATGGGCTGCAAAGTTCCCCCAGAGATCCCCAGGGACCCTCAGTGCCCGGGGGCTCCTGCTGCTGTGTGTCCCTGAGAAGCCACAGCCTGGACAGGGGAAGGCAGCCAGCCAGGGAGGCTCAGGAGCCACTCAAGGGGAGGGAGAAAAGGGCTTTTCCTGCCCAGGAAAAACCAGACTCCAGCTCTCCTTTTTGCTATTTTTATTGCAAAAGGGGAAACCTGTGGGGCAGGGTTTGTCCCGCAGGGCTGTTCTCAGGTGCCAGTGAGGTTTTACAGCTCAGAGGGATTTAGAAGTGACCATACCCAAAGCCCAGAGGGTTCTCCACGGTGGGAAGTCTGGCTTAGTGTCCGTTTTGGCTGTTTGTCTCTGCCCAGACACGGGCAGGATGGCCCTGGGACAGCCTGTGCTCCAAAGGAGGAGTCTGGACTCTTCAGATTTTCAGTCTTCAGATTGTTTTTATTTCTTATCTACAGAATTTTCTTTCTGCCCAACAGAGGTCTGACCAGCAAGGCAGACAAGGGCACTCTGACCTCCCACTGGGCGGTCGTCTCTTTTTATACTAAAAACTACGTACATCATATTTACCTTTATTTCCCAATACCTTTCACCTGTATTAGCAAGTGCACCTTCACCAAGGACCAATCCCAAAGTGCCAACATCACCACCGAAAATGAATGACAAGAAGAAGAAAGAAGAAAGACAAGACACGCCCTGATCCCTCCATCTTGTCTCCATAACCTCCCTGTACCAAACCCCTAAAATCTGTATTTTCACCCTGTGAATACTTAATTCTTACACCATTCATCCCCAAGTGATTCTCTTGTCCTCAAACAGGTGGCACATCCCTGGAAGGGTCAAAGTCAAGCCACCAGGTGCTTCTGGCAACATTCCAGGATCTCCGAGCCCCCCAAGGGTTCTCTTGGTAACTCTGGACACCCGGAGTGATGTGCTGAGTTCCCACAGCTTAGGATTCCCCTGCTCCTTGTGGTCCCTGCTTTGTCCCAGATCCCGGGTGCTGTGTGCTCAGAGGGGTTTGGTGTGGCAAAGCCTGTGTGGAGATGGAGTCAGGCTGTGCCAGCCTGGTTTGTGTGTGGCTCTGTCCCACCCCAGACGTTCCTGTCAATAGATTAGGGAGAGCCCGAGCTGGATCAGATAAATACATTAACACATCATCAGCACCCAACATTAGTGCAAAGCTCCCTGAGCCCTCCTAATGCCTGGGATATTCTCATTTTTGGTGTGTATTACATGACAAACATCCAAGCTGCAAAATCAAATCACAAGCAAGTGAGATGTTCTCTTCTCATTTCCTGGCTGGGAAGTGACTGGATGTGAGGGGGGCTTTTTGCTGCTCCTTGGGAGAGAGCAGCTCAAACAAAGCCAGAACCAGAGCAGGGATCTCCCTGGCAGCTGTGGATCCAGGACAAAGCTTTCCTCAGCAGGGAAGGGGCTCTGGGGCATTGTGGAGCATTCAGGGTGCTGGCAGGGTGCAGGTACAGCTGGTGGTGAAGTGCCCAGACTGGCTGAGCTGTGCTCTCTTCCCTTAGTGCCATTAATCTTAATTAATCCTAATGGCACTGGTGCCAAACTCGAAGCTGGACAGGTGAAATAACACTAGTGGATTACTGAAATGCCTCTTGTTCATGTGCAGTGCCAGACACCACCACTGCCACGCTGACAGCGAGGTCACAACACTGATGTGTCTCCAGAGGGAGAATCACAGAATGTCCTGAGCTGGAGGGACCCCCAGGGATCATTGATCCTTGCCCAGACCCCCAACAACCCCACCCTGTCCATCCCTGGCAGTGCTGCCCAAAGGCTCCTGGAGCTCTGGCAGCCTCGGGGCCGTGCCCATTCCCTGGGCAGCCTGGGCAGTGCCAGCACCCTCTGGGGGAAGAGCCTTGCCCTGAGCTCAGCCTGAGCTGCCCTGGCCCAGCTCCAGCCGTGCCCTGGGTGCTGTGGGACACACCTGAGCCTCCCCTCACATCTGACAGCACCACTTTGGGACACTGAAAGCAGATGAGGGATGTGTAGTGGTGAGTTACAACTTTTTAAATGAAAAGTGTAGGAGTGTTGGGGGGTCAGCTCGGTCAGGATGGACAGAGACCAGAGATCTCTGAGCCAGGTCAGGAACTTGGGGTTCATTGCAAAGGGCCTGGGTGCAGGGCCCTGCTGGGAGCTGCCAAACACAGCTGGGGCAGGGCTGAGAGAAGAGAGGGGCAGAGAGGATGAGAGGGTGAGAGAGTAAAAGGGATGAGAGAGTAAAAGGCAAGAGGTAAGAGGTAAGAGCATAGAAAAAGTAAGAGCGAGGTTCCCGTTACAATACAATAAATCTTCTTCTCTGTTGAATATTCTAATTCTCACTGAGCAATCTAGTACAAGATACAAATCCTATAGCATTTACATACAGCCCATAAGAATCATTACATTCCCATACTGTGTTACATTTTAAACCCTAAAAACTCCTCCTTGGGCCCTTCTGCCAAGCTGTAGGGTCTGCTCTGAGCCTTGGCCCTGTCTGCAAGCAGAGGGTGTTGTTCCATCAAAAGGGGATCACCTTCAGCTGGCCATGCCATTGTTCTCCAGTTGTTCAGTAACTGGGGGATCTCAAAGCTTGCTTTCATTTCAATCTCACTTATAGTTTCCATATTCTCAAAATCTTTTACCAGACAATCATATTGATAAGGCTTTCCTCTTTCATCCTCCCCAACAGAAAAGATTAAAAGCAAACACTGGCAAGTTTGGGGTTTATCAACACCCTGCCCACCACACCCCACACGTGCTCCCAGTACCTGTCCACACTTCCTTAGAGGTGCCTGTTGAGACAAGAAGAGCAATTCTGCACTGCAGGTAAGTTTAGGAGGAAGGGAAATGAGTCAAACACCTGGCTCCGGGTTTTGTACTTCTGACACCGGGGCAGGAGGAGCCTCTGCCCCTGAGGGTGGCTGGGTGAGCTCAGATGGAGCTGGTGGCACTGGAGGGGCGAGGAGTCCCTGAGGCATTGACCCCTCTCGTGGGTCAGGGTGGTGGCACTGGGCACTTGGGGCTGTCTGGAGCAAGTGCTGTGCCCTGGGCACCTCCAGCACCCACACGAGGCAGGTTCTGACCCTTCTGCACCTCCAGGAACACCCCAGGGCATCTCACCATCTCCCTTGAGCATGACTTGTCCTTCAGCTGGGAAACCAACCAGGAATACGAATGTTCTGGAAACCCCACTGCATCCCAACACAGCTGGAAGGCGTGGCTGGGTGAGTGAACACGGGTGCTAAAACACGGGGAAAGCCGGGAATGCAGAGCCTGGGCCCTGCAGAGCTCAGGTGAAGGTGCTGGAGGTGCTGCTGGCCCCGCTCAGTGTCCCCTTGCCAGGGCAGAGGTTGGTGTGCCCAGTGCTGGGGGCTCCGGGCTGCTCAGGGCACGGGCGAGGGCTCAGATCGGCTCCCTGGCACCCACACAGCTGGGCACAGCTGGATCTGCTCCCTGAGCACCCACACAGCTGGGCACAGCTGGATCTGCTCCATGGGCACCCACCCTGCCTGACACAGCTGGATCTGCTCCCTGAGCACCCACACAGCTGGGCACAGCTGGATCTGCTCACTGAGCACCCACACAGCTGGGCACAGCTGGATCTGCTCCCTGGGATGCCCACACAGCTGGATCTGCTCCCCGAGGAGCCCCCAGGCTGCTCCTGCTGGTGAAGGTCTCCAGGGTGCAGCAGGTGAGAGAGAGACAATTGTCAGAGCTCCCTACCCCTCACACAGGGAGGCAAAATCCTGCCTAGAGCTCCACAACCACCACGAGGCAGTTTAGAAGCCTTTTCCAATATTCCTTTGCCTTTCCTGATTGCTTTGAAGTTGCTCTTTTAGACGAGTTAATTATTGTTTGTTTGTTCTGATGAATCAGGGAATATTTGTGTTTTCCACGGCAAGGTTTTACTCTTCCAAGAGCCTTGGCAGAGGAGGTGGCACAGAGAGGGCTTGCAGAGCCTTGGTGAATGTGCTGTCCTTGGTGTGTCCAGCTACAGAGTGGGGCCAGGATTCAGCTGCAGCTTTGGGAAGTGAAATCCAAGGTTTGGGAAGGAAGAGTCTCCTCTGTGCACAGCCAGGGACAGGCAGGTGTGAGAGGCCTGTGAGCACAGAGGCTGCTCGGGCATTGCTGTTCCCAGCACCTGAGCCTGCCTGTCCCTGAGCTGCTCTGGGGCACAGCAATGGGAAAACCTGGGAAATCTTCCTTCCCATGGGCTGCTCTGGAGAACAACCATGGGAAAACCTGGGGAAATCTTCCTTCCCATGTGCTGCACTGGGGCTGCTCTGGGGCACAACCAGTGGGAAAACCTGGGGAAATCTTCCTTTCCATGGGATTGCCTCCCACCATGGCAATGCCAGTCCCAGCCGGGTGTGAGATCCAGCTGGGCAGTGCTGCCCTGGTGTTGTGAGTAGAACAGTTCCCCATTTTTTAAAAAAGGTTGCAGAGTTCACAGGTTGGGCCAGTTGCTGCCAGGGTGGTGTTCTAACTGTTTGTTATTGTAATAACCGATCGTTTTCGTTAACTACCTGTTGTTGATGGTTAAGAATTCCCCCTTTTGTCGAGTGGCACCTGCTGCATCCTGGAGGATGGCACCCGGATGGTGAAGGGGAAGGGACATCGTGCAAACGACATTGGAACCAGTATGCAACGGGAGAAACCCCTCAGCAAACCTAGCCAAAAACCCCTAAAACAACGAGCCAACACAAAATTGATGAATCAAAGTGATGTCTAGACATGAGGAACAGAATCCAATATCCACTAAGATCCTTTTTACCCCTCACCCTAACCTAAAAATATGTCAGCTGGACAGAGGACCTCAAATGTTAAACCAAAAATCTGGGACTTTCCTGATGCTCTGGTGCAGACAGAACTCCCCATCTCTGCCCACAGACCAGTGCACACAGCTGCATCTTCCTCCTCCTCTGAGTCACTCCTGGGAGCAGCAGCAGCAGCAGCAGCAGCAGCGTGAGCACGGACCCCTTGGTTCTCCCCACCCGAGCTGACCACCTTTAATAAAGGCATTAAAAAGGAGAAAAGGCTCCTGCCTGGGTTTATTTCACTGGGACTCAGCTGTGACACAGACCCCAGGCCTGTGTCACCCCTGCTGCCACGCTCCTGGTCCCTGTTGCCACCCGAGGAGTCCTTTATCAGGTTTAATGGAACATTTTCCCTGCATTTCCCCTGACCCTGGTGAGAGCTGCTGCAGAGCCAGCAGGGAGGTTCTGTTGCAATAGGACATGAAATAAAATGACTCGGATATTCTAAGGTATGAAGAAGGGAAGTTTATTTCCTGACTCCAATATTTATAGACTTTCAAAAGTGACAGCGGATTGGAGGATTAAATTGCTACCTCTTCAATGGCACTGGACAGACCAGCAGTCCATCAAATTTCTCCTGCTCTAAAAAACAATGTAAGATAATAATTATTTACATAAAAGTGCATGAGAAACTTCATGACAAGAATGTAAACATCAAAAGGCCTTAGAAGAACTTAGAAAAACAAGATTATAAGGTTCCACCTGTGACCAGCACACACCAAGAACTGGATGCCTGTTCCATGGCCCAGGGCCTTTTTTTCACCTGCTCTGCTGCTCAGAGCTCAGAGCTGGACACACCCTCCCATCCCCTCCTGTTCACACGCCAGTCACATCTGCTCTGCTCCCCTCCCCTGCCAGCTCCCTGCAATCCATTTTACTGCTCGTTTAACAAGAAAACCTCTCCGAGGGCTGTGGCAGCTGGAAGAGCATCTGGAAGAGTGATTTGCAGTTTCTGCTGGTAGTTGGAGGCCAGACAGACAGGTTTTTGCTGTCTCATGCCCCAAGCTTGGACGTTTTTCAGGTGATAGCAGGGATGCTGCTTCCACAAAGCAGCTGCCTTGTCCAGGAGAGCCCAGGGTAAGAGCTGGGCTCAGGATGCAGAGTTCAGCTTACCCTGCATGGAAATGCCACAGGCAGACTCATGTCACAGCGATTCCACAAGCTAGGGCTTCCAAAAGGGGGGACACGAGAGGACGAGGAAGCCGGAGCCTCCCTGGGACAGTGACACCTTTCATGAAGGTTGGAAAAGACCTTCAGGATCATCTGTGCAGCCATCAGCCCAGCACCACCAAATCCACGCCCAAGCCACGGCCCCAGGTGCCTTTCTCAGCCGTGTGTGGCTCAGCTCCCAAGGGAGGCTGCAAGGACAAGGACAGTGCCAGCAGCACCGCCAGCCCTGCTGGTTCTGCCACGTCCAGGGAGGGAAGGAGCCAGTCCAAGGGCCCCTGTCCTGTCAGCGCCACAGCAGGGATGGGGCTGCACTGGGGTGGGCTGGAGGAGCTGCCTGGGCTCCAGAGGAGAGCTTCTGGAACTCCTGTGGTGTGGCCAAGGCCTTGCTGTGCTCTGAGAGATGACATCTACTCAGGAATGGGATCCTGATGACCCAGAGAGCGTTGGGACACAGGACAATCACTGCCTGAAAGCCACGGGGTGAGCTGGGGATGGCACTGAGGACCTGGCTAGGAGGAGGCTCTGGCATTCCCTGCTCCTCCTAGGGCAGGATTCAATGGCTCTGCTGTGAGGGGGAGCTGCAGGGTCAGTCCAGGGAGCTCCGGAGGGATCTTGGATCCTGCAGGGAATCATTCCTGGAGGTGGCAGCTGCTGGCCTGTCCTAGGGTGATGTTATGCTGCTGGCATCCCCATTCCTGTGCTCTGTTCATGCTGGATATCATGTTCTGTGCCTTCCAGACTGGCTCTGCAGAGCGAATGTTTTGTTTGGGTTTTGCTCTCAGCCGCTGCCCCACGGCTGGTGGGACACACAGACAGGGCAGTGCATGGTGCTGCTTTTGCTTTCTGCTTTGCTCTTCCCTTTGCTCTTGCTCCTCCTTTGCTCCTGCTTTGCTCTTGCTTTTTGCTCCTGCTCATTAGTTAGTTTAGCTAAGCAGCCCAAATTTTCCCTGGGCTGTTTCTCCTTTCCCTTTTTTGGCCCCACTGGAGCCTGCTCCGGGCTGGGCCCTGGGAACAGCGAGAGTTTGCACCTTGTGGCTGCAGCAGCTGCCCCAGCACAGGAGGGACTGAGAACAGAGCGAGCACCCCAGAGAGACTTTCTGAATTTGTCACCTTTGTCAGAGCAGGGACAGAGTGGTGTCACCTGGTATTGTTCCTTCTGTGTGCTGGGGGTGCTGTGCCTGTTCCATCAACAGGTTCTGTGTGCTGGGGGTGCTGTGCCTGTTCCATCAACAGGTTCTGTGTGCTGGGGGTGCTGTGCCTGTTCCATCAACAGGTTCTGTGTGCTGGGGGTGCTGTGCCTGTTCAATAAAACAGGTTCTGTGTGCTGGGGATGCTGTGCCTGTTCCATCAACAGGTTCTGTGTGCTGGGGGTGCTGTGCCTGTTCCATCAACAGGTTCTGTGTGCTGGGGGTGCTGTGCCTGTTCCATCAACAGGTTCTGTGTGCTGGGGGTGCTGTGCCTGTTCCATCAACAGGTTCTGTGTGCTGGGGGTGCTGTGCCTGTTCAATCAACAGGTTCTTTCCACTTCTCTCCAAGGAATCCTTCCCAACCCAGTTGGGCACAGGGGCTGTGTGGGTTTGCTTTCTGGAGGGGCCCCTTTGGAGGTTTTCTCCCAAATTTGCCCTAAACCAGGACATGGCCAGAATGCTTGGAGAGGAGGTTGCAGGGGAGGAAAGCAGCTCCCTGTGCCCCAGGAGCAATGGGAGCAGGGCAGTGCCAGCTCCACAGGCAGAGGCACTGCTGAGCAGAGCCACAACAGCTCTGGTGATTGCCCTGGGAGTTGCAGATTTTGTGAGAGCTCACCTCACCAGGGTGAGGCCTGGCACCGTGCCCAGCCAGGCCTCCTCTCTGGGCTGGCACTGGGGCTGGGTGCCAGGAGCCCTGTGTCAGCAGGAAGGAGAATGGCTGCTTTCATTTGGCACTGGGAGGGAGGCAGGGCTGTGTGAGCCTGCACCGAGGCCACTGTGTGACAGTGACATCAGGGCAGGCACGGCTGTGGCTGCTCCAGCTGGGCTCTGAGCAGGTCCCTGGTGCCAAACCCATCGGGGAGGGGCAGCTGGCACGGGTTTGGCTGTGACACTGGACAAGGAGGAGGCTGGCAGCAGCCAGAGCAGCTGGCTGAGGTGATGGGAGCAGGGAACAGCACAGGGGGGAATTTGCACCTCTGTCCCAGTGTCAGCCAGCACAGGGTGAGGGCCCTCGGTTGTTGAAGATTGCAATGCAAGATGTTTTCCATTCCCATCTGTATGGCAGATTACCTTTGTCAAGTGGGCAGTTTGCCTTATCTCTCTCTCTGAGTGACCACATTCACACCTCCCTGGGAGGGGACATTGCTGATAACAGCTATTGAATGTCCCTGCATGGCTGATAAGAACTACAGCATCCCATTGGGAGATGTGAGCCCAGGGGGAGGAGCCAAGCATTCCTACCCAGATATAATCCAGAGGTTTTGAGACACCAGCACGGCTTCTCCACTGGATTCCCCAGAGGAACAGCAGCTGCCTCTCCTCCCACTGGATCTTCAGAGGAAGAATCCATCCTTCTCTACAGGATCCCTGCTCCAACAGAACCACCCCTGACACTGCAGGAGGGCTGAGCCACAATTCCAATGGCACTGCCACCAACACCCTGACCCACAGGGTGTCAGGTTGGGTTCTGACTCTGTCAGTGTTGTTCTGGTGTACTGCATTGTTTATTTTATCCTTTATTTTCCTTCCCTATTAAAGAACTGTTATTTCCTGCTCCCATATTTTTTCCTGAGAGCCCCTTAATTTAAAATGTATAGGAATGTGGAGGGGTGGGGAGGGTTTACATTCTCCATTTCAGGGGAGGCTCCTGCCTTCCTTAACAGACTCCTGGCTTTCCAAACCAAGACAGGGGCTTTGGGGACATTCAGCGTGAGCCTCGAGCAGGCAGAACCTGAACAAAGAGCTCAAGGTGGGGGGGAAGCTGAATGCAGCAGGTGAGAGCTGAATGCAGCAGGTGAGAGCTGCTCATCCAGGCTTTGTCCTGCCAGCCCCAGCTCCACAGGCTGTCCCTGCAGCTGGGCTGAGCCTGCAGGTGAGGAGGGCAGAGCCTCTGCCTGGGGAGGGATGCAGGGCACCACCAACCTGTATTTCAGGAGCAGAAATCAATGCCCCTTTTCTTCTTCCTCTGCCTGCATCCAGATGAGTACCAGCGGCACAAAACAGAGGTTTTATTTTAAAGTAAGGGTTGTGGTGTCTAAAACAGGCCTCAGAGAAAAAGCTGTCCCTGGAGAGCAGCTCTGCCTCCTGATCCAGGTCTGTGCTTTGCCAAATGAGTTCCACTTGCCTTTGGCTGGTTCCAGCCTGGCTGCCCCTGTCCTTCTGCAGCTGCTGGGGCCAGTTCTGTGGGGTTCAGGGGCAGCCCAGGCACTGACAGCCACCCCATTCCCTCCGCTGGCTTTGACCTCATGGGGGAATTTGCAGGGCTCAACTCCTGCCCTGATTCTCATCTTTCTGTAACCACAAGTCCAAAGCCGAATTTGCACCAAGGATTTCAATCTAGGCTCAGCAGGGAGAAGGGAACTGCTGCTGCTGCTGGAGGCACCTTTGTGCAGAGGGGAATGGCCTATGGGCACGTGGTGCTTCTTTGGGCTGGTATCCACAGGGATGGAAATGCTGGACAAAGGATGGCGCTGCTGCTGGTGAGGGCATGGCCTGGAATCAGATCTGGTTTTGCCAGAAGGATCCATAAACCCCTCAGTTCCCTGTGTCAGCCCTTCTCTTCTGGCTGTGCCTTCCTGGGAGTGTCTCCTTCCTCAGTCCACATTTGTAATTCCACAAACACACACAGTGCTGATCTGCACGGGCTCAGAGTGTCCATGGGCCTGTGGGAATGCACACCCAGTCCCAAACAGCTCCACGGGGACACTGCAGCCCTGAGCCCCCATCCCAGGGCTTGTCCTGGTTCTCCCCATGGGACACAGCTGCCCCTCATGGGTGACTATCACTGGCTGGGGTCTCTGTACAAATCACAAACAGGACAGGGCTGCTGGAACTGCCTTGAGCTGCTTTATTTCCAGCATCAGTCTCATTACATGGTTATGACAATGGGAAGCTGCCACCAGCTCACATCCCAGGCAGCAGACAAAGAACTTAATGTCACAACTCACTTTATAAGGGTTTTGACCAATCACACAAAGCAAAAGCACATTGACAGTAGTTCTATCCAACCACTATAAGCACACGTACATTTGGTTAAACAGTGCTTGCTTATTTTGGATACAATACCTGCTTGTAAGCCTTAAAACACAATGCACAGAGCTCCATTATTAAGCTTCAAACTTCCTAATATCTCTCTAGATAAACTTTCTGTAGCTTAAAGAGCTATTCAGACAAGCATTAATACACAGACCATTGTTCTATTTGTCCTTGCTTTTCTACTTTTTAAAGAATTTTTCTGCTGACCAATCTCATGGCTGCTGCTCAACTCCAATCACAGTTCTGCTGTCTCTGAGGCCTGCCTTTTTGCAGCTTTCCCAAAACCCTCTGATTTTGTGGATCCTCACAGATGACCTTCCACATCATGGCTGGGAATGGGAAGTTCTGGAAATTTCCAGGAGTCCTCTGGCAGCCATGACTGGTGCCAAAGCAGGCTGGAGCCCCTGGATTTGTTGCCCCAGCCCTTTGTGGCAGCAGTCATGTGCTGCTGGAAGCACATGGATAGCACGGAAGGTGACTCAGCTCCCAAAAATCCCCTCAGAGGAGGTGGCTGGGAACCCTCCCAGGGGATGCAATTTAGTCAGAGCAAGCCTTTGGTCTCGAGGCAGGGTGTCCTGGTGGGATTATCTGCCTTGTGCCACACAGGAGCTCAGACCAGGTGATTGATTGACTGCTCCTCCTGCCTTTGCTGTCCGTGAATCAATCAAAGGCGCCATTGAAGTATTTTTGCAGAGGCTGTGTGACAATAGCAAAAGAATAACTCAAAGCCACCTTTGAAAAATGCTGTGCGTTATCAAAAGGGAGAAAGGTTTGGAATAAAAGCTGATTCAAGCCCGGCAAGTGTGTCACCATCCTCTCCCATCTGCAAGCAGCCACAGGGCGCAGGGGGGACGTGAGGCAACTTCTCCAGAGCACTCCTGTGCCAGGACCCTCATGTCCCAGAGCACTCCTGTGCCAGGACCCTCATGTCCCAGAGCACTCTTGTGCCAGGTCCCTCATGTCCCAAAGCACTCCTGTGTCAGGACCCTCATGTCCCAGAGCACTCCTGTGCCAGGTCCCTCATGTCCCAGAGCACTCTTGTGCCAGGACCCTCATGTCCCAGAGCACTCCTGTGCCAGGTCCCTCATCTCCCAGAGCATTCCTGTGTCAGGACCCTCATGTCCCAGAGCACTCTTGTGCCAGGACCCTCATGTCCCAGAGCACTCCTGTGCCAGGTCCCTCATCTCCCCTACTTGCTCTCCTTCATCTCCCTCACCCAAGTAGCTCGTCAGCCCCTGAATCACACAGGGCTCAGAGCTTGTGTGGCTGGAAGTGACTCACAGGCCTGGGGAAGTGCCCCTAGCTGCTGTCACCTGCCAGAGCTGTGACATCAGGCCCTGCTCCTGCTCCTCAGGTGATCCCTGTAATTATTGCCACTGAGATATTCCCAGCAGAGCTGCTGGTGTGGCACAAGTGTGATGGGAGGTGGGCAGGAGGCTCTGGCTCCACGTGCTTTCCCAGCAGGCAGGTCCTGAGGGAAAAGCACAGCTCAAGAAGATTTCAAACTCTTTGCCCATGGACTTCCCAATTCCCTGTGGGCTTTGCTCCCCAGGGACAGCAGGGTTAGCAGTGCCAGGGAGTGTTCCCATTATCCATGGGCTTTGCAAGAGGGGTGAATTAAATCCTGAATTCAAAGGATTGTTTGCAAATGCTTCCTTTTAGTGGGAGACAGATTCCTCCCTGGATCAGGAGGTTGTGTTGCAGCCAGTGCTCCCAGGGCCTCCTGCTCAGCTGTGGGCTGGGATTTAGGTGCAGGTAACTAAACCATAGCCAGGATCTGTATCCCAGGGGAGGGAGCTTTTCCCAGGCTCTGGGCAGCTGATTGCCATGGCAGCTCTGCCTTCCCAGCACCAGGGCTCTGCAGTGACACCATTCCCTCCTCACCCCACATCCCCAGATGCCACATCAGCCCCTGGGGGTCCTGGCTGACCCCCCAGATCCCCCCTGGCACCAGGAATGTGCTCTCCCCTCCCAGACAGCTTTGCTTCTCTGCTTGCTGCTGCTCTGCTCCCTGCACTGCTCCCCGAGGATAAATAAGGGAGTTTTGTAATGAAGCACCTCTCACCCTGCACATATTAAATAAATTTCAGTTGCCCTTTATTACACAATAATGATAGTAAGATTTAATTACCTCTGCACCCAAAGGGGACGTGAATTTTAAGCAATAGGAATAAATCTCCCTGCAGTGCAATTGGGGTTGTGTGCTCTGGGGGGTCAATTCCAGTGCAGCAGTGGGTGGTGACAGAAAAATCCTTCCTGAGGAGTGCACATCCCAAACTGAGACTGGAGGTGGATTCTGAGAGCCAGACAGGTAAGGAGCAGCTGATCCAGGGGACCCAATTAAGCAATGATGCTTAGTGGAGTTTCTGATCTGTGGCAGAGGCTAAAGATGCAGGAAAATGTGTGAAAATCCAGGAGCTCAGAGAGATCAACAGGGCCAGAGTCTCTGTGGGCTCTGCCCTAGGACTGTGCTGCTCTCCTCACTCCTGCTATCACTTTCCACAAGTTCAAATAGTCCCTTTTTGTTCTGGGTAAAGAAAACAGGAGAAAAGGCATTCCGTGAGAGACTCTGTTTCCAGGGCTCTGTGTGGCGTCTCTGTTTTGATTCCTGCTGAAAATTGTGTCACCCAGAAACACCCCAGGCACCGACAGTTCACACTGTGCTGTTGGCAGTGTAGAGAGAAATGAGCTCTGCAGGAGCAGAGCAGCTGGGGAGGGCTGGGGATGGCAGGGGTGAGCATCCCTCATGCAGGCTCCTCTCCAGCAGCCAGGCTCCTGCCCTGGCCCTGCTGCAGCTCGAGTGCAGGGCTGGGCCAGGGTTTGGGACACTGCACTGCGTCACCAATCACCTCCTGCCCTTGGCAGGGGCTCCCTTTAAGCATTTCCTGACCCCTACCCCAGTTCTGCAGGTGCTGGTTTCGTTCTGCTCACCACAGACGATGCAGACTGGTTCAGTTCACTTTCTTCAGCTGTTGGGGAAGATGGAACAGGAAAGCCTTATAAATATGATTGTCTGGTAAAAGATTTTGAGGATATAGAAACTGTAAGTGAGATTGAAATGTAAGCAAGCTTTGAGATACCTCAGTTACTGAACAACTGGAAAACAATGGCATGGCCAGCTGAAGGTGATCCCCTTTTGATGGAACAACACCCTCTGCCTGCAGACAGGCCCAAGGCTCAGAGCAGACCCTACAGCTTGGCAGAAGGGCCCAAAGAGGAGTTTTTAGGGTTTAAAATGTAACACAGTATGGTGATGTAATGATTCTTATAGGCTGTATGTAAATGCCATAGGATTTGTATCTTGTACTAGATTGGTTAGTGAGAATTGGAATATTCAACAGAGAAGAAGATTTATTGTATTATAATGGGAACTCTGCCCTCTTACCCTTTTACTCTCTTACCCCTTTTACTCTCTTACCCTCTCATCCTCTCTGCCCCTCTCTTCTCTCAGCCCTGCCCCAGCTGTGTTTGGCAGCTCCCAGCAGGGCCCTGCACCCCGGCCCTTTGCAATGAACCCCAAGTTCCTGACCTGGCTCAGAGATCTCTGCTCTCCGTCCATCCCGACTGTCCTGCCCTCCAATCCTCCAACACTCCAGGGGCATTTTCTCTGCTTCTCCTGCCCCTTTTCTTTTGCCTTCAGTTTTGCATCCTGGTGTGAGAGGGGCCACGAGCTGAGCGCTTCCCTGTGAGGCTCCTGGGGACCCACAGCCCTTGGGGACCCCTGTCCCAGCCTCATCCCTGGCTGTGTCCGTGTGTCAGCACTCACCGGTCACTCCTGGCTGCTGATCCCCCTGCAGGCCCTCCCAGGCCTTCCCAGAGAGGTAAAATCATCTCCTTGTGTCAGTAAACAGAAGGACAAGGCTGAGAGGAGAGGCTTGACAGGTTGGTGTGATGTTTTCAGCTGCACACTCCGTGGGATGGAAATGCTGGGCTGCAGCAGGACCCCTGCCAGCCTTGGGGGGCTCTGGCCTGGAGGAGAGCCTGGCTTGTGGCTTCTTCCAAAAATGCAGCTTTGCAGCTGAGCTCCTGCCAACAAGGAGTCTGTGAGGCCGTTTCAAACCTTGCACTCATGATTCAGCTGCATGTCTTCATCTTCCAGTCCTTGTTCCTGGAAAAACTGAATTGTGCCTCCTGTTTTCTGCCCCAGGTCCTTCACTCACTTTTCCAAAAGTGATAAAGAATGAGCCCATGTGGCAATGAGGGGCTCAGAGCCCTGTGTGCTTCATGTGTTACCATTCATTTTGTTCTCTGTTTTGGGATGCAGGATCTAGTCATGTGTTACCATTCATTTTGTTCTCTGTTTTGGGATGCAGGATCTAGTCATGTGTTACCATTTTGATCTCTGTTTTGGGATGCAGGATCTATTCTGGGCTCCAAGCCGTGTCCCTCCAGAGGGGTACAGACACCCATCACCCTTGTAGAGACACCCCTGCGTGGCCTTGGCAGTGGGAGCCAGGTAGGAGGAGGTGGGAGGATGGAATTCCATCCTTGTCCATTTATCAGGCATGGGATCTGATTTATGGCAGCTGAGCAGGGCAGTGCTGGGCTGTGCAGGGAGATCTGCACAGGGATGTGGGAATGCAGTGCATTTTCTTGGGAAGCAGTGGGAAATATCTGCATGTTGCAGGCAGAGCTGGCCTGCCCAGACCAGTTCCACATCAAATATTCCCAGTGCTTGTCCATGCCAGCCCTGCTGCTGTGGGTCAGCACACCTGGAAGCACTGACCACACACCAGCTGCTCCTGTTCCTGCTCACCATATCTGTGTCTGTGTTTAATTCCTGCTGCCCTTTCACCCCTCCACAGCACGTGGATAAAAGCTATATTCAAACAAGGGCAATGTCCCATCATTTCCTCTCCCTGCCACTGCTCAATAATCACACCCAAGCTTCTGAAGCAATTTCAAAATTACCAAGGTAGCAGCCACCCCACAGATTGCAATACCAACCCTTTAGGCTGAGGATGAGCTTATTCCTGGCTAATTCCTGATGGAGTGATCAGGGGAGCTGGTGACCATCTGGGGTCAGCTCTACCACAGGAGGACCCATCTCTGGGAGCACTTTTCCACAGGTTCTCTGTGATCTCCATGATCTGCTCTTTCCCTGTCTGTCCTACCCTGCTGGGCTCTTGGTGGGAGCAAGGACACATAGGAACCTGGCTGTGGGAGTGCACAGAGATCCAAAATTGGATCTTGGGATTGTCACCATGATATTTTATGAAAAATACCTTCAACAAGGTTTCCTCTCCTGGCAAGATGAGAAGCTTCAGCTTCTTCCTGTTTTGTTGCTTTGGAATGTGATTTGGAGAATTGTTTACCCAGCATGTGAATTGTTTTAATTGAATGACCAATCACAGCCAGCTGTGTTGGACTCTCTGAGTCTGTCATGGGTTTTATTATTCATTCTTGTTAAGCATTCTGAGGTCTCCTTTCTCTATAGTTTAGTATAGTTTTAGTATATAATGTAATGTCATGTCATGTCACATCATATCATATATCATATGATATCAGCCTTCTGAGAACTTGGAATCAAAGTCTGATCTCTCACCTCATCCTGGGGACCTCACAACACCACATGGGATCCGCATTCTCTTCAAAGCCAGCCCAGCCCAGGCACTGCAGGGGCCACTGCAGCGAGTGGAGATGGCCATGGGCCAGGCCTGGGGCCCTGGGGCAGCCTGGCCCTGCCCTCTGTCCCCAGCAGTGACACTTGTGGCTGCTGGGCTGAAGTCCAACAGGGATTCCCTTTTCCAGCTCTTCTTGGCCCCAGCGCTGCCCTGGCCCCTCTCAGGCTCCCTGAGGGTCACACTGCTCACACACATCCCTGTGAGGGTCACACTGCTCACACACATCCCTGTCCCTGTGAGGGTCACACTGCTCACACACATCCCTGTGAGGGTCACACTGCTCACACACATCCCTGTGAGGGTCACTCTGCTCACACACATCCCTGTGAGGGTCACACTGCTCACACACATCCCTGTGCCTGGCAGGGTGACACTGCTCACACACATCCCTGTGAGGGTCACACTGCTCACACACATCCCTTTCCCTGTGAGGGTCACACTGCTCACACACATCCCTGTCCCTGTGAGGGTCACTCTGCTCACACACATCCCTGTGAGGGTCACACTGCTCACACACATCTCCGTGCCTGGCAGTGTCACACTGCTCACACACACACACACATCCCTGCCTCCCGGGCTGCCCGGTCCCCTCTGTGTCCTTTCCTGTGCTGCTCCAGCCTCACCCAGCGGGGCTCGGTGCCGTCTGATCCGCTCCTGGGGCTCTGTCAGCACCTCGGACAGCAGCAGAAAGGGCGCCCGCTCTGGTGTGCACATTGTCCCACGTTGACTATATGATGCTTTTATCCCCAATCATCTTGTTCTGTTTATGCTCAATAATAAGTTTTGCACCTAAAGACTTGTGGCAGAGAGTGAAGCGGGGAGAGAAGCAGCAGTAGTTTCTTTTCAGACCCTGCACTCACTCCTCCTCCACACTCCTGCTCCTGGGCTGTGTTGTCTGTGGATGGACAGAGAGCGGGACAGAGCTCTCCTTTGCTTTTAGTTAGTTTTAACTTGCTGAGGCAAAGAAGTTCCCTGGACTGTGGTTTTTTTTTTCTTTTTCCCTTTTCTTTGGCCCTGTTTAACCTGCTCTGGACTGAACACTCAGGGGAGCACCAGCAGCTGCACCTGAGGCCCACCAGGCCAGGCCGGGCCTGCGACATTCCCAGCACCGAGGGACTGATCAGAGACTGAGTGAGCTGAGCTGAAACCCAGGGAGGGACTTTCTCAGTTTTTCATCTCTTTTGGAGCAACAAGGGGTTTTATTGTTTAATATTGTTTAGGTTATATTGTTTAATAAACCAATTAAATTAAGTGGTTTTTCCACTTTTTTCCAAGGAGCTATTTTCTCCTGGACCGGTTGGGAGGAGGGGCCAAATGAATCTGCTTTCCTGGAGGAGACCCTCTGGGGGTTCTCTCCCAAATTTGCCCTGAACCAGGACACCATTCACCCCTGGCCTGTGCCAGCAGGGGAGGGACCCCCGGGTGACAATGAGCTGCCAGACCCGAGCCAAGCTCTGCATTTCACTCCCCTGGGGAGGGGGCCTGTCCTTGTGCTGTGCTTCATTCAGACACAGAAGTGTGTCTGTGCAATGAGGGCTCCCTGGAGGGCTGGTGCTGCTCTGTGCTTGCATCCATCCGCTGGGGTTTGCGGGGGAATTTACAGCTTTCCACGGATTCTGGTGGGGTGGTGGGGTCTGTGTTATGGGAATGGGGGAAAACCAGGTAGAAAGAGGATTCAGACCCTGCTGCAGAGGTGCAAACTGTCGCAGACATCTTTTCATGAAAATCCTTTCCTCAGGATTTTTTCCTCCTGAGAAGTTGAGAAGCCTCAGGAACAAAATATAAACAATGATTATCTGCTGCTGTGGAATGCAACAGGTGTGTCTGTGATTGACCCATCTTGGATGCTTACAATTAATGGCCAACCACAGACCAGATAGCCTGGACTCTCTGTGCGAGCCACAGACCTTTGTTATTCATTCCATTCTATTCTTACCTAGCCTCCTGAGATGAACCTTTTCCTTTTATTTCTTTTTAGTATAGTTATAATGCAATACATTTATATCATAAAATAATAAATCAAGCCTTCTGAACATGAAGTCAACATTTTTGTCTCTTCCCTCGTCCAAGAACCCCTGTGACCACTGTCATGTTCTGGTGTCCAGCTGTGTGTGGCCCCTGGGCCCTGGTCTCACAGCAGCCCTGCAGAGCTGGAGTGGAGCAGTGATGCTCTAGGGAGCTCTTTGGACATTGCAGGTAGTTTTGGGGTAGTTTGGGTCAGGAATGGCTCAGCTGCACCTCCCTGTACTCTGTGCACACACAGGGCACTGCAGCAGCACAGCTCCTCCAGATGTGCCTCTGCACATGGGGCTGCCTTTCCCTTTCCCTTCCCTTCCCTTCCCTTCCCTTCCCTTCCCTTCCCTTCCCTTCCCTTCCCTTCCCTTCCCTTCCCTTCCCTTCCCTTCCCTTCCCTTCCCTTCCCTTCCCTTCCCTTCCCTTCCCTTCCCTTCCCTTCCCTTCCCTTCCCTTCCCTTCCCTTCCCTTCCCTTCCCTTCCCTTCCCTTCCCTTCCCTTCCCTTCCCTCACTCATGGCTGTGCCCCCCTTGCCTCTCACGGAGTTTCTCACTTTCCCAGCCCAAACCCCGAGCGTTCACATCCCAGTTGCTACAGGAGAGGAGCTTGCAGAGCATTCCATAGAATCAGGGAGATTGGAAAAGCCTCCAAGATCGCTGAGTCCAACCTGTGCCCAATCCCCACCTTGTCCCCACCCAGAGCCCTGAGTGCCACCTCCAGCCCTTCCCTGGGCACCTCCAGGGATGGGCACTCCAAACCTGCCTGGGCAGCCCCTGCCAGGGCCTGAGCCCCCTTTCCATGGGGAAATTCCTGCTGCTGTCTACCCTGAGCCTGCCCTGGACCAGCTTGAGGCCCTTTCCTCTCATGCTGTGGGTTTGCAGGGTCCCATCCCGCTTGGCCTTCTCCTGGGATCAGCTGCTGCTTCCCTGATTCCCTGGAGCCCTCGGACTTCCCCTGTACAATGGATTTTGCCTGAGGCCTTTTTCTCACTGCCTGAGCTGATAAAAGGCAGAACTCGCTTCCTTTGTGTGCAGGGCTAAAATCTGATTGATCCTTCGTGCCTGGCTGTCCGGGTGAGGTGTGTGATAGTCTGCCTTTTCATTCTGTTATCGCTCCAGATTTTATTTCTCATTCCAGCCAGAATCTTTAAATTGCACTCTTTGGACAATAATTGCCAGCAGAATCACATCTTCTTTTCAAGAATTTTAATGCTGCTCCTAAGCCTGGATGCAGCTCCTTCTGGAGCCCTTCTTCAGGAGACTTTACCCCTGTTGTTCTAAATTCTCTCTTTCCCCTGTGATTTTGGGATGATCCCTCCAAATCAAACATGCAGCATTATTGCAAAAGCTTAAATCCTTGGCAGAGACATTCCCACCCTTAGATTTGCTCTCATAAGTCCACAGTTGGGGCTCCAGCATTGGCCACACCTTTGCCTTCCCCAGCCTTCAGGATCCACCAGGAAAATCCTCAGGAGCTGCAATCAGTGCAGCACTGCTCAGGTGATGGGGAGTGAGGCTGGGATGGGGTTTTCCTCCTCTTCTCAACCACAGCTGACAAATGCAGGTGTGTGTGCAGGTGAGATCCCTTTGTGTTGGGGTCTCCAGCTTGTCACAGTGACTCTGAGAAAAGTTCCAAAGTCTCTTTTCCCAGCCCAATGCTTGAATAAGGAGTCAGAGCTCTTCATTTCTTGGTCTCAAGGTTGCTTATTGTTCCTTATCTATAAAAAAGGTTGTATATTGTTCCTTATCCTGCCCTGCCAAGGTGCATCCAGCAGGACAGTTCCAGGCACTCTGCCTCCCCCAGGGCTGTGTTGTGTCTTTATACTAAAAACTACGTGTACAATGTTTGCAATTACTCTCCAATACCCATCACCTATGTTAGACAGTGAGCTTCTACTCTAAACCAATCTGTGAGTGCCACCATCACAGCAGAAGATGGAGGCCAAGAAGAAGAAGAAGAAGGAGAAGAAAGGCTGGACACACTCAGTTCCCTCCATCTTGCCTCCTGAACCCCCATACCAAAACCCTAAAATCTACTTTTCCACACAGTGATAACTTCACTATTATTCTACCTAAACTATTGTGACTTGCTGATCTTCATCCAAGGTTGGTAATTTGCTCCACGGGTCATAATCAAACCCACAGGTGTTTTGGGCTCTGTGTGAGGGTCTCTGAGCCCCCTGGCAGGGGTCCTGGCCATCCTGGACAGCCAGAGGGATGTTCTGGGTGCTGACACCTTTGGAACCCCTGCCAACTTCAGGATGCATCCAGTTCTGAGCTGCATCCTGAAGTTGGCAGCATTTTGGTCCAGGAGTTTTGCATTTTAAAGCATTCCCTGAATCCAGGCCTCACTGGACAAACTCTGATTTTTGGGGCTTTTTGTGGCTCCCACACCAGATCCATCAAATCCAGGCCTTTCTCCATTGTCAGCACCTCCCTGTGCTCCTGCTTCATCTTCTCTCCAAAAGTGGGGCTGTGCAGGGATGATGGAATCTCCCCTGTTTGCTCTGACAGCCCTGAGGAGCAGTGATGGAGCAGCCTGTGCTGTGTCCTTGGCATCCTTGCAGAGAAGATGCTCAGCTGGCTATTCCAGGAACACAGACCTGCATATGATCCCACTGGAACCCTTTGTTCAAGGCTCCCAAAGCTGTTTTTTTGCCCTCATTATTGCTCCAGAGCTTTAGTCTGGGGCGGTCCCGTGTCCTCTGATTCCAACCCCAACCACTGCCATGTCCTGGAGGTGCCACAGGGCTCTTGGGCCCCATGGATGAAGCTCTCAAGTGCCCCTGAAGAGCCTGGAGGGGTTCAAGCCTCAGGAAAGCTTTAGCAGGGATGTTCCCAGCCCCACAGGGCAATGCCAGCGCCTGCCACAACTCGTGTGTGAGGGGCAGAGGAGGAGCAGCCAGGCTGTGCCTCCCACAGGGAAGAGCTGAAGTCTCACTGAGATGGGGCTGCAATCTCAGCTCAGCTCTTTCTCTTTCCCTCTGCAAGAAAACCTTTGATTTATGAGCTCCAGGGGCTCTCTGATCCCAGGCTGTGGCAGGGCCCTGGAGATGCTGCCACCCTGCCCAGCAGAGCTGCTCTGTCCTGGGGCGGCACAAACCAGGGAGTTCCTCACCTGCTCCCTTCATCCAGGCAGAGAATGACACAAAAATCTGGTAGATTCTGGCCATTTGTGGAGAATTCTGATTTTTTCAGCACAATTCCCACATCCCCTGCCCCAGCACTTGGGTTTTCTGGGATGGACTGAGGCTCCATGGCCCCTGCTTGGTGTAGAACACATTATTCACCTTGCCAAGGATTTCCCTTGTTGGAAATAGTGTGTCCATGAGGAATTGTCCCTGTTCTTCCCAGGGTGACAGTGCTGAGGGGCTGGGCAAGCAAAGCATGGCTCAGCAAGCCCCACACCTCAGCAGCTGAGCTGGGGAGGGCTGGGGAGAGAGACTCCAAACTTTGGCCACTTCTTTCTGATTTTTCTAAGAAAGGACATTCACAAGGGAAGCCTTAAGCCATGAATGTCATTTTCTCTGGAATTGTTGCTGGCCCCTGTGCAGGAGGGAGGGGAAGTGTCCCACTGGCAGTGCCCAAGGCCAGGCTGGACATTGGGGCTGGGAGCAGCCTGGGACAGTGGGAGGTGTCCCTGCCATAGCAGGGGTGGCACTGGATGGGCTTTAAGGTCCCTTCCCACCCAAACCACTGTGTGATTCTGGGATTCCGTGAGTCAGTGACTTTCCTGAGCTGGGCATGTTTTGAATCCAGTGCTTGCAGAATTGGCGACTAGGTTTGCCCAGGGCTGTGGGTCCCATTCCACACCTGCTGCCAGGGCAGCTCTGCTTTGTGCCACTCAGTCCCCAGCCCCTCCAATGGTGACAATGGGGTCCCCAGGCACAGGGCTCAGGCTCAGCTGCCACGATTCACTGGTGCTGTGCAGCAGTTCATTTCCTGCTCCCTGGGTTTTACCAGAAATTACCTTTTTTATTGTCATGTTTCTGTTTCAGATCAATAAGAGATAACAGGCAGCACTGGGCTGGGAGAAGATTCCTCAGA
This sequence comes from Melospiza georgiana, assembly GCF_028018845.1. Lineage (NCBI taxonomy): Eukaryota > Metazoa > Chordata > Aves > Passeriformes > Passerellidae > Melospiza > Melospiza georgiana. The sequence continues at coordinate 13,657,935 of NC_080447.1, read as the reverse complement.
GAAACTTCCCCTTGGAAAGAAGAGAACAAAATAAATACCACAAAGGTTAAATCCACAGAGTGGGTTTAATCCCTGAATTTTGCAGTGAGATGTTCTGAGATTTCATGGAATAGTTTGGGTTGAAAACGATCTTTAAAGGCCATCTAGTCCAACCCCTGCAGTAAACAGGGACATCTTCAACTGGATCATCAACCAGACCTTCAGGATGCTGCCCAGCAACATTCCCAAGATGCAGAGCTGCCCAGCCCTGCAGAGCCCCAGCAGGAGCCAGGTGCTGCTGCCAGGCTGCATTTGCAGAGGTTTTGCTGTGAGTGTCCCTCTGAGTGTCCCCAGCCTGAGCTGCCAGCCTGTGTCCTGTGGCAGGGTCACAGCACAGCTCCCAGCAGAGCTGGGCTCCTGGGGCCCTGAGCCCACCTGAGTTCCAGCAGGGATAATGAGGGAGGAGAAGCTGTGCCAGGAGGATGTGGGGTGCAGCCTGCTCTTCCCAAAGGAAATCAGAACCCCTGGGGGACACCAGGTTGTTGAAGATTGCAATGCAAGCTGTTTTCCATTCCCATCTCTATGGCAGATTCCCTTTGTCAAGTGGGCAGTTTGCCTTATCTCTCTCTCTGAGTGACCACATTCACACCTCCCTGGGAGGGAACATTGCTGATAACAGCTATTGAATGTCCCTGCATGGCTGATAAGAACTACAGCATCCCATTGGGAGATGTGAGCCCAGGGGGAGGAGCCAAGCATTCCTACCCAGATATAATCCAGAGGTTTTGAGACACCAGCACGGCTTCTCCACTGGATTCCCCAGAGGAACAGCAGCTGCCTCTCCTTCCACTGGATCTTCAGAGGAAGAATCCATCCTTCTCTTCAGGATCCCTGCTCCAGCAGAACCACCCCTGACACTGCAGGAGGGCTGAGCCACAATTCCAATGGCACTGCCACCAACACCCTGACCCACAGGGTGTCAGGTTGGCTTCTGACTCTGTCACTGTTGTTCTGGTGTACTGCATTGTTTATTTTATTCTATTTTTTTCTTTTACCTATTAAAGAACTGTTATTTCCTGCTCCCATATTTTTGCCTGAGAGCCCCTTAATTTAAAATTTCTAGCAATTCAGAGGGGTGGGGAGGGTTTACATTCTCCATTTCAGGGGAGGCTCCTGCCTTCCTTAGCAGACTCCTGGCTTTCCAAACCAAGACACAGGTACTCAGGGGTGCTCCTTCTGGCCCAGCACTCCTGAGGAAGAACAAAGCAGGATGAAGCCCCCAGTGGGAAGGGCAGGAGAAATCCAGCTGAAAAACGATGCTCAAATACAAGACAGACATTGGCCACTCTTCTCATTTCCTGCTGCTGGAGAAGGGATTTTTGTTCTGACCCTTGTGGGATGGACATGGGGCTCCTCCAGTGTGCAGAAAACCAGGCCAGAGGCTCTGCTGGAAATTCCACCTTGTCCCAGAGCTCAGCACTGCAACCCCCAGAGGCTTTGGAGCCAGGGGAGCAGAGCTCTGTGCGTCTGTGGCGGCCCTGCTGTGAATCTGAGCTCCATTGCTTGGGAATGCAGCCCTGGGATGCACTCTTAGATTCCCCACCTCTGGAAATGGGTGAAGATGTTCCATTTTTAGCAAAGCAGCACTTGGTACTCTGCGTGAGGCCAGTGCTGCTCCCAGGGGTGCAGGTCTTGCTGAGCAGAGCAAAACCCTTGGTTCAGGTGCTCGAGGAGGCTCAGGTGCCTCTCTCTCTGTGTGAGGAGCCTTGCAGCCACTGGAGTGTTTGTTTCCATGTTTCTCCTTGGATGTTCAGGCCTGAATTTGCATTTTCAAGTCCCACAGTTCTGCCTCTTCAGTGGGAAGTGCTCACCCAAGGAGGGAGCATGGGGATGACGAGTGCATGTGGATCCTGCTGGGAGCAAAGCAGCTCCTTCATCACCTGAAGTGCTGCTCAGTGCTTGTGACGAGCTCTGCCACGCCAAGAACCCACTCCAGGGAGGGGTGGATAAAACCCCACAGCCTGGGCATCATGTCTGGGTCATAGCAAGGAGCACGTCAGGGTCAGGGCCTCCTGGTGGGTTCCCAGGTTTATTCCCCACAAAATCTGTCCTCCGTTAAGGGAGGAAGGATGGAAAAGCAGAGGAGATTCCTGTCTCAGCTGTAATTTCTATCAGCAGCAGAGCAGCCAGGGTGCACCTTGTTCTGGCCAAGGCACCCTCCTGGTCCTGTACAGTGCATTTTCCATGCAGTGGGGTGGCATTTGCCAGCTGGGATGAGGGTTTGGGTGGGGTGACAGAAAAGGAAAGATGTGCCAGGGACAAGAAAGGATCTGTTACAACTCAGAGAGCCACTGACTAGACCATACCAGGGACTAAGACTCAGCCATAGGGACACAGGGGAAAGGAAAAGAGTTGTTTACAAGCTTTTTTATTTTGATTCCATCTGGCCTGGTCATTGAGTTCCTCCTCTCCCAGAAATGTGGTTATTCAAGTTTATGTCCTAATAAAGCTGGGTTTTGAGTTTAAAAGCCCCTTTGGTCTTTGGAGAGAGGTCACTCGAGCAAAGGTGTAGGCAGGCACTCTCTGCTCCCTGCTTTGGAGCCCAGGCCCTGCAGGGCCCTCCCAGGGCCTCTGCCAGTGGGGCTGGAGCAGGATCCAGGGCCAGAGTCCAGGACAATTCCTGGCACGGACCAGGGAGGAGAGGGAGGTGAGGAAGCTGCTGGGTGAGGACGATGAGGGTGATGAGGGCTCTGGAAGCCTGCTCAGGCTCAGATTAGCTCCTTGATTACTGTGCTGTGTTCTCATCAGAGGAGAAGAGGGTTTGATCAAAGGCAGATTACCTCAAATGGGGAGAGGAGCTTTCATTAGAGGCTCAGATGATGTGGAGTGACTGAACTCAGCCTCTGAGCTGTGCAGCCTCACCCCTGGGGAAGGGCTGCTCTCCCATCCCCATCCCAGCACAGGCACAGCCCGCAGGAGGCCCTGGGGCTCAGAGATGCTCCAGGACTGGCACTCCAGCCCAGATGTTTGTCCTCAGCACAGATTCTGTCTCTTTCTGCCACCATTACCCTGAGGAGAAAGGCTCTTCCAAACCCACCTCAGTCGGAGAGGTAGAACGGAAAACCTCCAGCAATCCTGTGCACAGTCAGCCCAAAACTTGATGAAAGAGGGTTCAGCCCCCAGAACCTGATTTGAGTGTGTGTTCGGCACCCAAAACGTGACCTAAGAGCATCTGTTCAGCTTTCTGCTGAGACTGCTGCAGCTCAGGACAATTCTCCTTCTCCATGTCCCCTTGGTGCACAAGGGGACAATAACCCTGCACAAGCTGTTGGCTTTGAAACCAGCATCTTCCAGGAGATCCAACAACTCCTTTTGCTCAGCTCTCCCCAGATTTACCTCCAGAACCTGGCATGTTTAAAAGTGGAAATAATTGTTTGGGTTTTATCTGTGCAAACAGAGCTGTGTGTGAGTAGATGCATCCCAACTTCTCCTGCTCCCCAGAGCTCGGTGTCTTGGTTGTCTTTGCTGCTGACAGAGAGAAATTGGCACTTCCAGGGCACAGGGAGTCTGCTATGGGAGAGGCCTCTGCTATGGGAGATGTGTGAAGAAATGCAGCTGAACTGCTCCCAGGAACATCCCTGCTCCTCATGGACACTGGGAGAGGAGAGGAGAGGAGAGGAGAGGAGAGGAGAGGAGAGGAGAGGAGAGGAGAGGAGAGGAGAGGAGAGGAGAGGAGAGGAGAGGAGAGGAGAGGAGAGGAGAGGAGAGGAGAGGAGAGGAGAGGAGAGGAGAGGAGAGGAGAGGAGAGGAGAGGAGAGGAGAGGAGAGGAGAGGAGAGGAGAGGAGAGGAGAGGAGAGGAGAGGAGAGGAGAGGAGAGGAGAGGAGAGGAGAGGAGAGGAGAGGAGAGGAGAGGAGAGGAGAGGAGAGGAGAGGAGAGGAGAGGAGAGGAGAGGAGAGGAGAGCCTGGTGTTTGCCCTGGGCAGCAGGACAGGTGTGGAAAAGCACAATGTAGAATGGAGTTAGGGAGCCACAGGAATGTAAAATGATCCTGGGGCAGGACTGACAGCAGAATCCTCCCTTTCCTGAGGGATTCCTCACCCAGGGATGGGGATCAGGGAGAGCTGGGCGGTCACTCCTCAGAGCTAAACTCCCAGAGCTCTCAGCCCTTCCCTCACCCCACTGCCTCCTCCTCCCTGCTTTCTTTTATTCATTAAAATTCAATTTGTGTTCAAGCTGCTGCAGACTCAGAAATGGACTCAGAGCCTGTCCTGAGGGAGCCATCCCTGGTGTATCCCAGCCAATTTCCTACACTGCCAACAGTACCAGTGTCCATTAGGTGCTGGTCCTGCCAAAACCAGGCTCTAATTGGAATGTAGAGAGTGTCCTTCACGGAATGATCAGTGCTGGGACACTCCTGGTAGAGGAATCTTTGCCCAGGCTCTGGATGAGCTGGATCTTACACCCTCTGCTTGGAAGAGAGCTCCAAGTGATGCCTTGAGTTTTAGCTGTTATATTTTCCAGATTTTGTCCTGCATTAGTGTGTAACTCTGAACTTCATATAAAGTGTCAGCAGTTCTCCTCACACCTCAGTCCCACAGAACAATCCTTTTCCAGCCCCAGAACCAAGGACATCGCTGCAGCTTCAAGCCCAAAAAGTGCAAACAACAGGGAATGGAGGGGAGCAAACTGGGAGGGTGGGAATGTATAACTTGGAGCTGGAATTGGACACTTAACCCCATGGAAATGGACCAAACCTTGTTGCAGACATCTTTTCATTAAAAATCCTTTCTTAGGATTTTTTCCGGCTGAGAAGCTGAGAGGCTTCAGGAACAAAATGTAAACAATGGTTATCTGCTGCTGTGGAATGCAACAGGTGCATCTGTGATTGGTCTCATGTTGGATGTTTACAATTAATGGCCAATCACAGCCCAGTTAGCTTGGACTCTCTGTCCAAGACACCAACCTTTATTATTCATTCCTTTCTATTCTTAGCTCAGCCAGCCTTCTGAGATGAAACTTTTCCTTCTGTTCTTTTTAGTATAGTTTTAATGAAATGTATATCATAAAATAATAAATCAAGCCTTCTGAACATGAAGTCAACACTCTCGTCTCTTCCCTCACCTGAAAACCCCTGTGACCACTGTCACAAAACCTTATCAAAGTGTGAGAACTTGTGACTCTGAGTCCATCTTGGGTGTACCCATGGCCAGGCTCTTGTACTGCCCAAGGTGCATCCTTTGAAGGCCTTTTCGTAAATCTTGACTTTATTCCTTTAACTCTGTCCAGCCTCTGTTCCAGGTGGCCTCTCAAGGCATCACAAGTGCTCATGCAAACTTTTACAGGTGAGGAGAAGAATGGGCACAGGCTATTTTAATCCTTATATTCCTTAATATCCAAGGGCTTTGCCCTGCAGTGTATGTCACCCTCAGCCAGGCATCCACTGTGGAGCATCCCTTGGCTCCAAGGGCAACCCCTCTCTGCAGGTTTACAGTAACCCCTCAGGACAAGGCCAGGATTTTCCTGGGAATAGGAGGCTGGGTCTCACAGACATCTTTTATGGAAAATCCTTTCCTTAGGATTTTTCCTCCTGAGAATCTGAGAAGCCTCAGGAACAAGATGTAAACAATGATTATCTGCTGCTGTGGAATGCAACAGGTGCACCTGTGATTGGCCCATGCTGGATATTTGTAATTAATGGCCAATCACAGTCAGCTGGCTCAGATAGAGAGTCTGAGCCACAAACCTTTATTATCATTCCTTCTTATTCTATTCTTAGCCAGCCTTCTGATTAAATCCTTGCTTCTATTCTTTTAGGATAGTTTTAATGTAATATATATGTAATGAAATAATAAATCGGCCTTCTGAAACATGGAGTCAGATCCTTGTCTCTTCCCTCATCCTCAGACCCCTGTGAACACGGTCACAGCTGGGTGAAGGCCTGAGCTGTCCAAGGTCTAACAAAGCTCTCCTCGGAGTGCACAGAGAGCAAACCAAGAAAGCCAAAGAGGAAACAAATGAACACCTGGCCTGGGCAGGCCTGAATTGCTGGAGAAAATCTGTTGGCTGATTTCAGGATCCTTAGGTGGGAGATCAGGGCAAGGTTCTTCCCCCAGAGGGTGCTGGCACTGCCCAGGCTGCCCAGGGAATGGGCACGGCCCCGAGGCTGCCAGAGCTCCAGGAGCCTTTGGGCAGCACTGCCAGGGATGGACAGGGTGGGGTTGTTGGGGGTCTGGGCAGGGACAGGGGCTGGGCTGGATGATCCTGGTGGGTCCCTTCCAGCTCAGGATATTCTGTGATTCTAAAAAGAGATGTAACAAAAAGATCCCACAAGACACTCATGGACTGAGAGGCTTTATCCCCGTTCTTTGAGCTTGCACTGCTGGGACGAGGAATCCACCCTTTCCTCTCCCAGCTCCTGAGGAACCTTGGCAGAAGTGAGGAGTTCAGTGCTCACCCTGCACAGCTGAACCAAGGCTTGGAGATGATGGGAACAGAGCCTTGTACAGCTCCTCTCACTTCTTTGGCTTTTCTCTCCCTGCCCTGTCCCTCTTTTTCCTTTCTTTATTTCCCTCCTTGCACAGGATCCTGGCTTTGCTGGGTGTAGCTGCATCCTTTGGGGTATGGATGAGGCCCTGGAAGGGTTAAGCAGGTTCCTGGGTGATGTCCCTTTGCCAGGTCCCCAAGAACACCTCCCTGGATGTACTGAAACTGTTCCTCCAACACTGACTTGCCATTTGATCTCTCACCAGAGACAGATTTTCTGCTTTGCTGCTCTTTTGGGCTGTGTTAACGTGATTTGAGCCTTGTTTTGCCTCATAGAAAGCAGAATCAAATTCCAGCAGTGGCAGCACCTCAGCCTGGTATCATTGCATTGATTTATTCCTCCTGCCCCAAAAGCACAGTTATTGCTTTCTGTAATAACGTCACAGAGCCTTCAGACAAGGGGCCCTGCTCTATTAAGGGCTTCTGTGGCTAAAGAAAAGTCAGTAAGAGATGCTGTTACAAGGGAAGGCTTAACAGGCTCCAAATTCCCTTCCCCCATGCCCAAATTCCTCATTAAAGCTGACATTGGCTCTCATTGCCAGGAGAATTCCACAAGTGCCACTCTGGGATGTGACAGTATCTTCTCTGTACCCACTGGTGCTCAGAACCCACTTAATCCATCAGGAGAAGTGTGTGAGAAGCAAAGGCATGGAGAGGGCATGGGAAGGATTTCAGCAGCCAAGGGAGTTTGGGAAGTGCTGCAGGGCTGTGGCAGAGAGGGAGGATGGAGAAGAGAAGGTGGGGCAGAATGGGACAAGAAAGACAAGGGGACAGAACTGAAAAAGGATCAAGAGCCATCAGAAATGCTGGGAGATGCATGGCCACCAGATAAAGTTACCTGGGACTGGGAACTCCTGGGAATTCCTACCCCTGAGCTCCCAGAGAGCTGCATTCCATGCCCTTTGAACCAAGGCCTTCCACTTTCTCCCAGAGCAGCCCTGGACACACAAAGCCCTCATCCCTGTGTCCCCCAGGCTCCTGTCCCTGCTATGTCACCCCAGCCTGGCTGCCAGGACAGGAGGGTTGTTCTCCCCGGATTCAGGCTGTGAGAGCATCCCATGGTCCCTTGGAATGCCAGAGGCTGGGCTGGTGTCCTCGGCGCACGAATCTCCTCGGAGGATGGAAAACCAGAGGGGAAAGGAAAGCAGTGGAACTCCTGGCCCAAGATTTTGGGACCCCTGTGACCAAGGGGCACCCTCAGCTCTCAATCCTGCTCTGAGTAATGACTGCAAAACATTTTTTCCTGTAGCCTCTCCAGTGCTTACCTCCAGGGGAGGAAGAAGTCCAAGGAGAAGGCAGAGCCTTCAGGAAGACACCTTGGATTTACTCCATCGGTTCATAACTCCCATGTCAATGGTTCATGCCCTGACCTGGGACAAATATGGTGATCCCAGACCCCAGAAAAACAGAGTATTATTGCAATATAGCCAAGCACCTGGAGTTCAAGTCCATCCCAGCCTCCATGGCATTGTTTTCCTTCCTGAAGAATATGAAGAAAGAAAAACAGTGAAGACAATCCCCTTATAGGGACCAGGCCTTTGTCTCCTCTAAGGACAGCACACAGGTCCCTGCAGGTGCAGAGGAGATCAGCAGTGCCCTTCTTCTCCAAGGATTTCCCATTTTTTTCCCAGAGACTGATTGTGGTCAATGCCCTGGGAATAAACACGTCAATTCTTTTTGTGCTTGGAGCCCTACAAGTCCCACTCTGGGATGTGACATGGTCTTCTTTGTACCCTCAGATCCAGTTAATCCATCAGGAGAAATCTTTGGGAAGCAGAAACCCTGGAGAGGGCATGGGAAGGACTGAAGCAGCTAAGAGAATTCCAATTTATTGAGCTGGACTGCTGTCCATTCTTCATAGAATCACAGAATCATGGAATGGGTTTGGGTGGGAAGGGGCTTCAAAGCCCATCCAGTGCCACCCCTGCCATGGCAGGGACACCTCCCACTGTCCCAGGGTGCTCCAAGCCCCATCCAACCTGGTCTTGGAATATTTCCATGGATCCAGGGGCAGCCACATCTTCCCTTGGCAACCTTTTCCAGTTCTCCTTGGAGGTCTCTGCATCTTCACTCTCTGCCACAGCTCTATTACCCCTTTCTCCAGCAATGAAAATATCAGCATTCCCACAGTGGATGCCATCTTTCTCCTGGCCATGAGTGGCAGGAAAATACAGACCAGAGACTTGGAGAATCCAGGCAAAGCTTTGGGAAGAGCCAGGTCTGGGATCCCACCTCGGCATGCCTGGCATACCAAAGTTACACAGGGCCCCTCTGAAGTCCCCAGTGCCTGGGAAATGCATCTGCCTTCTCCCCTTCCTCCTCCTCTTGGGAATGGGTTGGGATTTCCTCCAGGCAGCTGTGGCAGGAGGAGGAGCAGTTGCAGCCCCCACATGAGGCACAGAGAGAGAAATCCCAGCCCTGCCAAGGCAGGAGTCAAACCTCGTTAGCGTTATTGCACATTAGAGATGGTCATTATCTAACAGCAAAGGTACTGCACCCAATATGGGGTAATTTATTTTGGACCTCGTTATGATGGATAAAGATTAATTAATCACCATGCTGGAACTTAGTGGTTGCCTAGGGAGCCATGATCGTGACCTGATTAATATAGGCGAAGAGAGAGCAGTCCCCACCAATTCATGTCTGTAACACACTCACACCATGCTTTACAGACTCATTTCCCAAAGCTGGGCAAAATGAGCACTGGAATTAATTTGGAGGGAAATTGGAATAAAAAAAAAAAGTGAATGAAGACACAAAGTTCTTTTATGAGGGATGATTAGGTCAGAATTTCACCCTAAAGAAAGATGATTTTGCCTGAAAGTCTGCACCAGCTTAGTGGTCAAAGGAAGGAGCTGTTAAAATAAAAATGTCACATGGACAGATTAGAGACAGGGAAAATTAATGGCATAAAGCGCAGCAAGGAAAGGTAGGAATTATTAAGGAAAAGTGAAGATAATTATAATAATAATAATAATAATAATCATCATCATCATCATCATCATCATCATCATCCCTAGCTGGCAGGTTGGTGAGCAATGTGGGGTTTCTGAAGGGGTGTTTAGTGTTTGCATGGCCACGTTCTGGGACCAGGGGTGTCACAGGGGTGGCTGCTGTGAGGAGCTGCCAGAAGCTTCCCCTGTATCCAGCAGAGCCAATTCCAGTGGCTCCAGGACAGCCCTTCCCTGGCCAAGGCCCAGCCCAGCAAGGATGGTGCCATCTGCCTCAGGAGGCTTCCCAAGCTGTGAGTCCCAGGCTGGTGGCATCCGTTCACTGGTGACACCAGGACTTGGGGCACACTGGGACAATGAACTCAGACCAGTTTTATGCCAGTTCAATTCCTCAGAACAGAAAACTTCTAGTTATTCTTTCTTTCTTGACAAAACTGCACAGGCAGAAAGCCCCACTGGGCAATGGGATTCCCTCGTTGTTGGTGCCTTGGAAAGCCAAGGCATGCTTCAGGATGGATGAGCTGCTGGTGGTCAGGGGTCCAGAGCAGCTGGGAAGGTGTGGAGTGATGTGCAGGGGTTGAGCCAGAAGAGCCCCTGTGGTCATGGCCAGGTGAAGGAGGCTGCCCAGGAGAGCAGGGATGAGGCTCCCTCTCAGTCTATGCCACGGGGGGGACTGGCACTGACATGTCCCTCCTTCTGTGCCCTGCCCCGACACCCAGGATGCACAAACCAGTCTGGAGCCCTCCAAGAGCTGTGGTTTCACGAACGCTGTGCAGTCCTGCTCTCTGTGTTTGGGTGGCTGCAATGACAATGCCCAACCTTCACCTTTCCATGTGTGCCAAACTGGTGGCACCCTCTGCACTGGGGACAGGCTCCAGTCCTGTCAAACAAGGAGCCTCACCTAGCACTTTGCCAATTCCTTCTGCCCATGGTCCTGTTCAACCACCCGACACAGCACAAAGTCCCTCATCCAGATTATCAATAACTCCTCTGGGCTGAAAGGAAATTTTCCTGCTCCCATTCTGCCGATCCCCGAGTTCCTGACAATGGACCTGTGGGAGAATATGTGCTGTCCCATGTCCGCTACTCAAAAGGTTCAGCTCCCTCCCACAGAGAATCCACTGTGAGCCATGGGATGCAAGAGGAGCCTCACTCCTGCACTGTTGGTGTTGGGTAAATATTCTGGGTTTGCACTGGAGCCATTCATGGAAGTGACTTTATAAGAGAAGCTGCTAGCAATTTCCTCCATGTCTGACAAAAAAACTAATCAGTAATTAGCTTTGAGAACTGACAATCTGTTAATCCACTGAGAAAGCTGAACACGCCTCTCTGAATACACATGTTAAAGATGAAAAAATCCCTGGGGAAGCTCACTTTTCCTTCTGGCATTTGGAGAGAGAAATCCTTCCCTTCCCTCCTCGCTTCCTGATCTGTTGGAACTCAATATGTCCCTCTGGGTGTCCAGAGTCGCCAGGACCCCACCAGGGGGCTTGGATACCTTGGCATGCTGCCCAGAACACCTGGGGATTTGATTATGACCCCTGGAGCAAGTTACCAGCTTTGTATGAGGATGTGAAAGTCACACAGATTTGAATAGTGTAATAATAAAATTATCACAGGGTGAAAATGTAGATTTTAGGATTTTTGGTATGGGGGTTATGGAGACAAGATGGAGGAACTTGGACATGTCCAGCCTTTCTTCTTCTTCTTCTTCTTCCTTCTTCTTCTTCCTTCTTCTTCCTTCTTCTTCCTTTTTCTTCCTTCTTCTTCTTCCTTCTTCTTCCTTCTTCTTCTTCTTCTCCATTTTCTGCAGTGATGTTGACACTTTGGGATTGGTTTAGAGTAGAAGTGCACTGTCTAACATAGGTGATAGGTATTGGGAATTAAGTGTAAATATGTTATATGTAGCTTGTAGTATAAAAGGACAACACCACCTCGGGGGTGGTCAGAGTGCCTGTGGTTGCCTTGCTGAGCAGATAGCTGCGCAGAAAGAAAATTTTATAGATAAGAATTAATAAACAACCTCAAGATCGATAACTGAAGAGCTCAGACTCGTTCTTCAGATGCGCAAGCAAAACAGAGACATCCTGCGCATCTAGGGGCAGCAATTAACAACCAAAACCTGAGACTGACCCAAAAGCCAGGTGAGGCCATGGGGCCCCCAGCCAAGGCAGGGCTGGGCCGGGCAGTGCTGCTGATCACATTTTGCTGACATTAAGTCTGGCCCTGGTGCCTGGCCTGCGCTGAGCCGGGCTCTGCTGGGCCCTGGGAGCAGCCATGGGCTGGGCCAGGCCCTCTCCACCATGGGCTGGGCCCAGCCCTCTCCACCATGGGCTGGGCCAGGCCCTCTCCACTGCAGCCTGGGCTCTGCCGGGCCCTGGGAGCAGCCATGGGCTGGGTGAGGCCCTCTTCCCCACGGCCTGCACTCGGCAGGGCCCTGGGAGCGGCCACAGGCTGGGCCAGGCCCCTGGGAGCGGCCATGGGCTGGGGCAGGCCCTCTCCCCCATGGCCTGTGCGGCTCAGCGGGGCCTGGCCCGGCTGGGCCAGAGAGGAGAAAACCCTCAGCCCATGACTGGAACTGAGATCCTGACACAGCCCCAGTGCAGCCTGGAAATCCATCACCGAACTGAGATCCTGACACAGCCCCAGTGCAGCCTGAAAATCCATCACTGTGAGCGCTACAGGCACTGCCCCGCAGGGATCGCCGGACCTGCAGATCTCAGGTGAGATGTTAACTCTTACAGTGCATAGGTAAGACCTGCAAACCTTCACTCCTCCCTTGCGTGAGAGAAAAGGACAGAGTGAGAACACATAGAAGAACATTATGAAGACAACAAAGTCAGCGACCAGTCACGTCCTAGGTAGGAGGGATGAGGAAACGCCTTAATTTTGGGGCTAAAATCCTCATAGAAAGCTATAGAGAAGAATGTAATTTATACGTCAGGCTCTTTTTCCCTGTAACTCATTGAAAGTATGAGGAGATGAAATGTTCAAATTGTAGATATGAGCAAAGACTTCCATGCTAAAGTAAGCAGATGTTGAAGCAGCTGTGATCTCATGAGAAGTTTAAATAGAGAAGAGTGATGAAGACCCTTTACCCCCAGGGAGAGAAGACCTCTGTTCCCAGAGATGAAGATGATCTCAGGGATAGAGAACCTTTCCTCTTGCACATCCTTAAAATAGTACCCCATAAGTTGACATGGCCCATAAACACAGCTGTAAAAAAAGCTGTGAGATAGGAGAGACTTCATGATTGCAGATTTTTCTGGCAGCTACTATTCGTAGAAATTAAAAGCCACAAGAGAACTGTTTTCTTGTGGAGAAGTCTCCATAAATTGACAAGAGAGACTCCTCTCCCTAAGTGAACTGAAGAAAGACTATCCTAGAAGTAATAAACTGACTGAATTGTTTCTGTATGTTGGAATTGAGAAAGAAAAGGTTGTAGGGGAGAAGGAGAAGTCTTCTAAAAGTTTTATACTGATTCTTATTTTTCTTTTTTCAGTTACTGTTAATATATTTTGCTTTATCCCCTTTTAAAGTTTTGAGTCTGCTTTACCTTCCTCCTAATTCTATCTCTCAACAAAAAATGAGTGAGATGAGTGAGTATATTTTAGTGGGTGCATGGGTGTTTGGCCAGTGTTAATTGGACAAACTATTCTAGCGGTGCATTAACAGAGAAATCTCAGATTAGCAAACCAAAACCACTGTAGTAAATTGTCCGCAACCCTGGGGCAGCCTGAGCCCACCAGACACATTCCTGTTGTCTAATGCATCCCAGCACAGGACTGGATGCTCTGGACTCATGGCAAAGGACTTCCTGTCTAGGTTTCTTCTGTCTCCCTTTGGGACACCCTGAGGCATTACAGCCCCTGGGTGGGCAAGAATAGGCTGGTGTCTTGGTCTGAAAGATAGGTGTCTGCTAAGGAAGGCAGGAGATTTCCTTGAAATGGAAAATGTAAATCCCCTCCCTCCAAATTATTATAATTTTGAAATTAAGGGGCTCTCAAGGAAAAATATGGGAATAGGAACTACAGTTCTTTAGTAGGAAAATTAAAAATACAAATGCAATAGTACAAACAACAAAAAAAACCCCACTGCCAGAGTCAGAATAGGCCCTGACACCCTGTATAACCCTGAAAGGGTCCAGGGACAGAAGAATCAAGAACAAAGGAGAGTCCAGGGTTTTATATGGGACATGGAAGGGGTGGAGCATTGGATCTGAGGGCCAATGTGTAGAGGGACCAGGGGCAGTACAAAGGCAGGTTACAGGGGAACAACCAACTTCCTCCTCACATTAGTCATCGTAGGCCTCACACTCATCCATCTCACCTTCCTCCACGAAACAGGGGAGGAGCAGTAAGGAATGAGTACCAACGAGGTAGATGGGTGTGAAGAACATTCTGGAACTGGGAGGAGAACAGGAATGATGTAACTGGGGTTATTAACGTAATGAAGCCAAGGGACTGTGGGAGAACATTTCTCTAGGTCGCCCTCTCTTAAAGGTGAGTGTCTTCCCAGGGCATCCCAGTTTCTTCGTTGTTCTGGGATGCAGCATTGCATCCCTAGTGGGCATGGTCCCACCCCAATCCAGCCCCCAATGGCCACAGCTATTTGCTGTTCCCTCACTGGCAGGCCCCAATGAGAGCTCACCTCACTACAGGTGCCCAGATGCCAAGCTCATGTCACTCCCAGAAATGCACCACAACCAGCAATTCCTGGCACAACAATGCCAAGCCTTGGGCCCAGCCCTGATCCCGCTGCAGCCTCTCCAAGCCTTTCTACATCCAAAGTTTCCCAGGGCTGCAGGAGGAGAACAGGGGTGGTACAAAGGCAGGTTACAGGGGAACAACCAACAGGGATTCAGGGGAGGAGCAGTAAGGAATGAGGACCAATGAGGTAGACGGGAGTGAAGAACACTCTGGAACTGCCAGGCCCCAATGAGGGCTCACTACAGGTGCCCAGATGCCAAGCTCATGTCACTCCCAGAAATACACCACAACCAGCAGGTCCTGGCACAACAGTGCCAAGCACCGGGCCCAGCCCTGATCCCGCCGCAGCCTCTCCTTTCTACATCCAAAGTTTCCCAGGGCTGTGGGAGGAGAACCAAATGATACCAACAAAGGCAGTGCCGTGCTCTTACCCCACATCCCTCAGCAAAACCTCACAGCTCCCCCGCCTGCTACTGCTTTAACTCCACCAAGGTTCTCGTAGCCTACAACCTCTAGTAAACCGGTGCTGAGTGAAAAAAAGGATTGGGCTAGTTTAATAGCCCCTTCCTCAAGAGAGAAGACTGCAGCATTTGCATGTGCTGGGGTTGAAACTGATTCATGTGGCATGTCTTTGTTAACTAATTCTATTGCAGTCACTATAGAAGTGTTAAGTCAATATTTCAGATATGGGCTACTGTTCACAGAATATGCGTTAAGATTTGTGGTGGAATACTTAATGGTTTTGCTTTTGTGCACTCTGCAAGACTATTTACTCCAACAACCTGAAAGTCTTTTTTCCTCTTCCAAAAATCTCACAATTTTGGTTATAGAATTTCAAAATCTAAAATAAATAATTTAGGTTCCTTCCAATCTCAAGAGACAACTTCCTAAGTGTCCTTAGATGTCAAAATGGTTCACTTTTGTTATCTCTGTTCTGTAGTACTACAGACTATCTGTGTGTATAGTTTTAAATTGGTTTGTTCGTAATAGGAGGGTAAATGGTGCTTTCAAGAGATTTATTTGTGGGTGTACATAGTTACAGCTGTTTATAGGTTCTTTATAGCATCATTGATTGTTTAGCTGAAGGTAAATAGCAAAACCACCTATTCTATAAAAATTTATTTTAATTATATGATAGGGAAGCCCGCCCAGTCTGTGTCTCAGCTTTAGCCAAGCTGTGTCCTTTACTGGCAGGAGAGGTGTTCCATCATGCCAGGTAATAGCCCTGGCCAGGCTATGGCTTTGACTGACAGGGAAAGTTACCAAAACCAGGTGTTTCTGTACAAAAAAGATGAAAGCAAGTCACATTGACTAGCTCATTTGGCTTAGGAAAAATTGAACACTTTTCCTTTGAGATAAACTTGGAGGCTTTGTCCAGAGGAGCCCCTCCAAGTCTTCATTGTGAGAAAGAGGTCCCGCAGCGATGGCAGACCCTGGGTGATGGTAAAGCATACAGGCAGTTGTACATATTTTGTTCTTGTTATAATTGCTAGAAATAAGGGGGAGAAGAGGGGTGGATGTACACCCCTCTCAAAAGTCTTGAGTGTTCTCATGTTCTCATATTTTTCTTGTGTCTTTCTGTCAATTTAAAACAAATGGGCAAATTGTTTTTCCTGATTACAAATAGTTTTCTTAGTAGTCGGGATCTTTCTAACAGTTCTAAGGGTTAAATGGTTTAGTGTTTTTAGTGTTAAATTGTAACCTTGTAACTTCTAAGCAAAGAGCCTGTGACATGCTGGCCTGAGTTCTGCCCAACAGCTCCTAGAGGTGAGTGCTGCAGTTCCAGTGATACATGAGAAACACGGCTGACTAAGAAAAATAAATTTGTCAGATTGAGTAGAACACTCATTCTCTCAGGTAACAAAGAACGTGTACAATTTTTTATATAACTGAAAGGGTGAGTTGTAGCATTCCAGTCCCTGGGTGGGCAAGAATAGGATGCAGTTAAATTGACACAGGGACTTCACTGATCACATTCCATCCTGGGCTGCAGTGTCTCAGGTGGGAAATGCAAGATGGGGCAGGGGTGTGTATTCTACTGCCATCTGTTAGACATGGGGCAGTTATGTTCTGTTAATAGGGCCACCTGTTAAAACCAGGTGTGGCAGTTTTCTTTATCTCTCCCACAGCCAACCCTCCCTGCAGGAGATCTCTGCTGTCCATGGCCACTGAGTGTCCCTGCAGCGCTGATCCAATCCCAGCATCCCATGGGGAGATGCTCCGCCCAGGGGAGGAGCCAAGCATTCCTACCTGGATCCAATCTGAGCCTGGCACAGCGCAGCAGCCTTTGCCCCCTGCACTGCCAGAGGAGCAGCTTTGTGCTGCCCTGCATGGCCAGAGGGAGCCCAGGCCCATCTGCAGCAGCCCTGGAGCTGCAGAGGAAAACTCCCCCCTTGTGCAGGATCCCTGCTGCAGCAGAGCCACAGCTGGCACTGCAGGAGGGCTGAGCCCCCATGGGGACACTGGAGGTCCAGGGGTCCCAAGGGTGCTCTGGGTGAGGTGAGTGAAGGGAGGCTCCTGCGCTTCTCCTGCATTTCCAGAGGTGCAGTTTTGTCTGCACAGCTGCTCCTTGGGCTGCTCGGGGGCTTCTCCACAATGCTGGTGACAAACAGAGCTGGCAGCAGCCCTGGTTACAGGGGAGGGACAGGAGGGGGGTCCCACCTGTGTCCTTGTGCCCTGCCATTCTCTGCCTAGCCAAGAGGTGCCAGGCTGGGGCTGCCCAGCTTTGCCACCCATCCTGACCCACGAGGCGCAGCCAGAGGGGAGATGGGGCCCAGCACAGCCAAGATAAGGACCAACAATTCAATTTTTCCATTTTTCACTTCACCCAGAGCTGGAGACCCCGGAGCTGCCAAGCTCTTGGCAAATGTCCTCGTGGGGAGACATCCCAATGACTGGGGTGGCTCAGGGATTGCCACACTAACATGGAGTTAACTTTGCAGCACAGGGAGGCCGAGGTGAGGCTGTGGGTGTGCCACACTCCTTGATCCACCTCCTTCCACCTCCCCTTTGTGGGCACCAAGCCCATCAATGCCCTGAACAGGGAACATTCCCAGCTCCACTCCAGGAATGCCATCAGGAACTGAGACAGCACCGAGGGCTTTGAGAGGAGCCCGTGTGCTGCTCACCCCTGCCTGCAGTGAATGCAGAGCTCCCTCATCCACTCCCACCGCTCCAAACACTTAACTCAGGTCTCTGACAACATTATGCTGTCAAAAAATAATGAGATTTTAAAAATTAATAAACTCAGGTGCTGTTTATTTGCCTTTTTTTTGGCTGTTAGGAATTGTGTTTCCAGCTTTTGTCTGCAGTCACAAGCTTGGCTGTGATGTGATTTTCATTCAGGATCGAGTGTCCTGTGTAATCCCCTGACTCTTGCAGCTGGGGCTGTGAGAGAAGAACTGAGGGCTGAACCATCAGAGCTGCCAGCCCTGGGCAGCCTTCTCCAGCTGGGAAAGGAGGGCTGGGAATGGGGCTGTGGATGGGCATGCTCCTGAGAACACTGAGGACTTGGAAATTAATGAATCCCTTCACCTGCAAGTGCTTCACCTCTGGGTTTGGTGATCCTGCCCGTGGCACAAGGGGATTCTGCTCCTCAGCAAATCCCAGGATAGAACTCCCCACCATGGGATGGTCAGAGCATTCCTGCACCCACAGGCTGAGCAGGGTCTGAGGCTCTCGTGGGGAGGTCAGGAGGACCTGCCTGGTCCCACCTGCCTGGTCCCACCTGCCTGGTCCCACCTGGCCACTGCTGCCACAGGTGTTCTCTCAGAGAGGGAGTGACTCCTGTGCCTGTGATGGCAAAGCAACATCTGCTGGGTTGGGCTGTGGTGTGGGGCAGGGTAATGCTTGGGAACACCCAAACAATCCCACACCATAGAATGCTTTGGGTTAAAAGGGACCCTAAAACCCATCCAGTCCCATCCCTGCCATGGGCAGGGACACTTTCCACTGTCCCAGGTTGCTCCATCCAGCCTGGCCTTGGACACTCCCAGGGATGGGGCAATACCCAACGCCTGATGAATTTCATCAGATTCAAACATTTTCCCAGCCAATAACACCAAATTCTCACTTGTCCTTTGCCCTTTTTCTGCTGAGAATTCCCTTCCTCACCTTGCTAGTAACACTGCTGAGAGTTCTCTATTTCCCCAAAGGAGCAGAGCAGGGCTGGCCCCACAGCTGTCCTCCTCTTTGTCCTGATGTCACTGTTGTGTCCAGGTCTGATCTCTTTCCCAGTGCATCACCCCAAGGGATGGGATTCAGTCCTGCGCTTCTCCTTCAGCCCCCGTCAGACAGATATGTTGAGAAGCTCTGCAGGAGAAAAGAATTAATTTTTTTTCTGAAAGCTGAGGAAAATGAGACGAACAGGTTGCCCAGAGCTGCTCCTGGATCCCTGGCAGTGCCCAAGGCCAGTTGGACATTGGGGCTTGGAGTCATCTGGAACAGTGGAAGGTGTCCCTGCCTGTGACAGGGTGGCACTGGATGGGCTTTAAGGCCCCTTCCCACCCAAATCCTCCTGGGATTCCCTGAAGCCCCAACATCCTTCAGCAATAAATGTGTGAGTGCTGGCCCCTCCCAGTGTCCAGTTCTCTTTGTCTGAACTCCACAAACAAACAGGCCTGGGAGAGAAGAGAGGCTGTGGCTGTCTCTGGGGATCCCTGCTGTCCCAGGGCTGACAGGGCTGTCCAGGCAGGTTCCAGGCTCCTGTCCAGCCCATGCAGGAGCAGCTCTGACTCATCCCGGCCTGGATCAGCTCCAGGACATCTCCGCAGTCCCCAGAGCAGAGACCTTAAAGAAAAAGGATCTTTGGTAAATGTCAACATTTGTGCACATATTTGTTTCCTGTTTTGTATCCCTGACAAACTGCGCAGCCAGGGTTTGATGGTGCTTTGATGGATTAAAGTCAGTTTTATTCCTCTTTTGCTTTGCCATGCTGTCAGAATGGATAATGCAGATTCCCCCACGGCAGCAGGTCCCCTGGGAGCAGGAAGCGCTGCCATCAGCCTGGCTGCATTCCAGGGCTCCTGCCAGGCTCTGTGAGGCGGGCAGCTCTCCAGAGCCAGCGCTGGGGCTCGGCACTCCTGCCTGGAGAGCAGGAGTTATGAACCCCCTGCACCTTGCTCCTTTTGGCTGGGGTGAGTCCTGGCAGCCCCTCTGCACTGACAGACACCTGCAGGGTGGCACCAAACAGGGGTGAGGCCCAGCAGGGCAGGGAGCAGGCAGAGCTCCTCACTGAGACATGAAGGGACAGGTAAAGCTTTTTCACATAAAAAACTCCAATTTATAGCACAGCTCCGTTTGCAGTCCTAGAGGCCCCAGAGGGACCTGTGGATGTAATACAGAAATACATCCATCCCCACCACAAATCTGATTATGAATGAACACAGAGTCAGAGAATAATTAAGGTTGGAAAAGCCCTCTAAGCTCTTTGAGCCCAGCACTGCCAGGTTCCACCACACCCACCCTGCAGGGATGGGCACTCCAAACCTCCCTGGGCACCTGTGCCAGTCCCTGACCACCCTTTCCAGGAAGAAATTATCCCAAAACCCACCCTGCCCCTGCCCTGGCCCAGCCTGAGGCCGTTCCCTCTGCTCCTGTGCCTGTTCCCTGGAGCACAGCCCGACCCCCCCGGTGCCCCTCTTCCATCCTCGTTTGTTATCCCAGCATTTATTATACAGAAAATAATTACGTTCAAGGAATAAATCAATTCATTGGAGGGACAAAAAACTTTCCCTCCACATTCTGATTTTGCAGCTGATCAAGAAAATGAGGAGGAACCTTGTCCAGCACAGCCACTCTGAGTGCCTGGTGAGCCCAGTCCATGGGACAAGAGCTGCCTGTTCCACACATGGTCTGCTGGGTGGATCTCAGCTGGGATAAGAAATCAGGATTCAGTGCACTGATGGGGCTGATTTGCATCTCCATGCTGGCATTTCACCCTGCACATCACAGATCTGTGTGACCCCTCCCTATTCCTGTTCCTAAATTCAGCATTCCCTGCAATGCTGGCTGAGCTTTAGGTATAGAAACTGAGGGGACACCACAGGGGTTCAATGGCACAGGCCAGGGCAAACAACTTGTGTTTATTATCTAGCTAGGGCATTTTTGGGGACTGTTTTGGGGCCAGCAGCTTTCTTTAAATTGTTTTTGTTGTTGTTCCCATCTGCAGTTTCTTGGTCAGTCATTGTTCATTGTCTTTTATTTATTTAGTGAAGGGGGTTTTGGTGCTTCTCCCTCCTCTCCCCCACGTCCCATGCAGTTGTTCAATGAGTGCACTGGCTGATAGATTTACCTGTCTCTCTGTCCATCTATCACTCTTTTAATCTCTATTTATCCATCTGCTGTCTCAGTTTTGTTATTTTTACCAAATCTAATTTGTCACTTCTGTTTCCCCCCAGTGCCATCAGAGGTTTCTCCAGCTCAGTGCCTCTGTTGGCTGCTCCCTCATTAGTGGGGATCCCTCATTAAAAAGGTTTGCACCAGTGGGCTGTGGCTGCTCCAGCCCCTCCTGGGGCTGGGGGCGTGGGTGGCACCCAGGGGGAGGCAAATGCCAGCTGAGAGCCTGATCTGGCACCGGAGGGAGCTGGGGGCACACAGAGGCACTGGGGAAGGAGGAGCACAGGAGTGACACTCCCCAAGGCCTTTGGGGAGCGTTAAAGGGAAAAAAAAGCCTGAGGTCTGCAAGGAAATGGAAGTGGGACAGCAAGAGATGAGTCTGTAAGGCCTCGTGGATGGAGATGGGCTGAGCCTGGACACCTGAGGCACTTGGTTGTGACGGTGTTCACAGGGGTCTTGCGATGAGGGAAGAGACAAGGATTTCACTCCATATTTCAGAAGGCTTGATTTATTATTTTATGATATATATTACATTAAAACTATACTAAAAGAATAGAAGAAAAGGTTCTCAGAAATCTAGCTAAGCAGAGAAAGGAATGAATAACAAAGGTTTGTGGCTCAGACACTGTGTCCAAGCCAGCTGACTGTGATTGGCCATTAATTCCAAACAACCACATAAGACCAATCACAGATGCACCTGTTGCATTCCACAGCAGCAGATAACCATTGTTTACATTTTGTTCCTGAGGCCTCTCAGGTCCTCAGGAAGAAAAAATATTAAGGGAAGGATTTTACATTAAAAGATATCTGTGACACTTGGTGGCTTCAGGCAGCCTGGGAACAATGGCCTTGCTCTGCTGGGCTGGGTTAGCAAAGTGCTGCAGAACCTCTGTGCCCAAAAAAAGGACCAGAACCTGAGAGGGGAGGTTCCAGCCAGCCCTGAACAAACTTTTGTGCCCCAAAAAAGGACCAGAACCTGTGAGGAGAGGTTCCAGCCAGCCCTGAACAAACCTTCATGCTCCAAAAAGGACCAGGACCTGTGAGGGGAGGTATCAGCCAGCACTGAATGATGCCTGAGGAGCAGGAGGAGGCAGCTGGTGCTGCTCAGTTCAGGTTCTCTCCTGTGCAGGATGGACACAGCTCTGCTCCCCTGAGCTGGGGCACGGGATATCTGGAGCTTCCCAGGATGTTCTGGAGATGTCCCTGAGGCAGTGATCTGCCCTGCAGGACAAGGGAAGGCCTCGGAGGCACCTCTGGTGTTTGGGGGAACTGCTAGGTGGGAGCCCATGGGTGGGAGCTCTGGAGGGTAAAGGAGCTCAGGGCACCTGGCAGGGCCTCCAGGAGAGCTGCCCCAGCAGGAGAATGGTCCCTTCCAGCTCTCAGGAGAGTCAGGAGTCCAGTCTGGCTAAAGAGGGAGCTCCTGCCTGAGCTCCAGCACAGGAGGACACTGTCTTGGTTTGGAAAGCCAGGAGTCTGCTAAGGAAGGCAGGAGCCTCCCCTGAAATGGAGAATGTAAACCCTCCCCACCCCCCCCCCCCCCCCAATTGCTAGAAATTTTAAATTAAGGGGCTCTCAGGGAAAATTATGGGAGCAGGAAATAACAGTTCTTTAATTGGGAAGGGAAAAAATAAAGGATAAAATAAACAATGCAGTACACCAGAACAACAGTGACAGAGTCAGAACCCAACCTGACACCCTGTGGGTCAGGGTGTTGGTGGCAGTGCCATTGGAATTGTGGCTCAGCCCTCCTGCAGTGTCAGGGGTGGTTCTGCTGGAGCAGGGATCCTGTAGAGAAGGATGGATTCTTCCTCTGAAGATCCAGTGGAAGGAGAGGCAGCTGCTGTTCCTCTGGGGAATCCAGTGCAGAAGCCGTGCTGGTGTCTCAAACCTCTGGATTATATCTGGGTAGGAATGCTTGGCTCCTCCCCCTGGGCTCACATCTCCCAGTGGGATGCTGTAGTTCTTATCAGCCATGCAGTGACATTCAATAGCTGTTATCAGCAATGTCCCCTCCCAGGGAGGTGTGAATGTGGTCACTCAGAGAGAGAGATAAGGCAAACTGCCCACTTGACAAAGGTAATCTGCCATACAGATGGGAATGGAAAACATCTTGCATTGCAATCTGGAACAGACACTCAGGGGAGGGGGAAGGGCTGGGAAAGGTGATTTGCAGATGCATTGTCCCAGCATGTAGGGGGGGTGTTGGGAAAGCCAAAGCTCACCTTGAACTGAAGGCTCCAAGGGATGCCAGACATGGCCATGGAAAGGGCAGGGATAACCAAGGGGCTGGGGATGGCTCATGGAGTGACAGGGATGCAGAAATGGCTCAGTCAATGCCTCCTTTCCATCTGTTCCCATTGTCAAGGACTCCCAGGACCCTGACTTGGAGAGGGGGTTCCAGGAGAACAGCTCTCAGTGCCAGAGGGACATCAAGTCAGGAATGCCTCAAGGAACCCAAACCCACCTCAGTCTGTGGGACAGGCAGGACACATTCAGGGTGCTCAGCAGCCAGGCCCTGTCAGAGCACTCTGTCACTTCTCTGGGACTGAAGGAGCTCAGAGGAGACCCCCGGAGCTGCAGGGAGCCCCCTGCCACAGCCAGGTCTGCAGGAGTGGGGAAGGAGGAGCTGGAACCACAGCCTGCTCAGAGAGCAGCACATGGAGGTGCCAGGGCCTGGAGAACCTGCTCCAGCTGCCTCTAGCTCTGAGCAAACCTCACCCTGCAGAGCCCTGGGTGCCACTGACATATTTTATGAAAATCCTTTCACCAAGATTTTTCTCCTGAGAAGCTGGGAAGCCTCAGAAAAGAAATGTAAAGAATAATTATCTGATATGGCTGTGGAATGTGGTTTGGAGGTTGCTTTACCAACAGGTGCATCTTTGATTGGTTCCATGTGAATTGTTTGTACTTGATGACCAATCCCAGTCCAGCTGTGTTAGGACTCTGGTCAGTCATGAGTTTTTATTATCATTCTTGTCTAGCCTTCTGACGTCTCCTTTCTCTTTCTTTAGTGTAGCTTTTGTATAGCATCATAATATAATATAATATAATATAATATAATATAATATAATATAATATAATATAATATAATATAATATAATATAATATAATATAATATAATATAATATAATATAATATAATATAATATAATATAATATAATATAATATAATATAATATAATATAATATAATATAATATAATATAATATAATATAATATAATATAATATATCAGCCTTCTGAAACATGGACTCAAGATTCTCATCTCTTCCCTCATCCTGGGGACCCCCAAACCCCACCACACCTGGGGGCAATGGGCAGGGCTGGGGGAGCAGCTGGGGGCAGCAGGAGGGGGCAAACAGCATCACTGCCCCAGCCTGGCACTGGTGCCAGGGACAGGACCACGTGGAGCCTTCAGTTCATAGCTCGTGTGAGATCTCTGGGCGATGGAAAAGAACCAGCTGGGATTTGTCAGAAACAAATCATTGCAAATCAGAGCTGGTTTTTTGACAGGAACAGTAACCAGTGGATGAGGAGAAGCGATAGATGTGACATCTCTTGACTTTAAGGCTGTTAACAGAGCACAAGGGGATGTTCCTGAGCAAAGCAGGGAAACAGATCCAGATTTCCTGAGAGGATGGGAGTGCAAGCAGGGGAAGGCTGTTCCCAGAGAGCTCCTGCACAGCCCTGTCCCAGCAGGACAGACAGGGTTGGCCTGAGATTGATCCTGCTTTCAGTTCTGATTCCTGGTTTACAGGATGGAACTGGGAGGCTGAGCCCTTTGAAGAATGCCCAGCTGGGGTGAAGGGCAGGATTCTAACTAGAGTGGCTTGGATGAAATTCAAATGCTCTAAAAACAGTCACCTAAAAGGGGCTGTGGAGCGGATGGAGCCAAGCTCTTCTCAGGGCTGCATAATCAGGTTTAACAGAAAATGGGCGTGAGTTACAACTGGGAAAATTTCCAGGGAAATATTCTTCACTTTCAGGACCAGAGAGGTGAGGAAAATCTCAATCCTTGGAATTTTTCTAAACCGAAGCTGAGAAGCCTGGACCAGGTTTAGAGTTAGCCTGCTTAGAGCAGAAGGGGCAAGGAGAGACCTCCAAGGGCCCTGGCCACCAAAATCTTTCTATTATTCTATGACAACAACTCAGCTGGGCATTTGCCACCCTCAGCTGTTCTGGGCCAGGCTGGACAGGACTTGGAGCACCCTGGGACAGTGGGAGGTGTCCCTGCCCAGGCCAGGGGTGGCACTGGGTGGGCTTTTAGGTCCATTCCAACCCAAACCATTCCAGGACTGCACAGTTCCATGATTTGGGGCCTGAATAGCTCAGGAGGGAAGGAGCAGCTGTGCAGAAGGCAAAGAAACTCCAGAGGAGCTGAGAGAGGGAATCCAGTGCCCCCAAAAGGGACAATCCCTCAGGCCAAGCAGACTGGCTGCAGGGCTTCATTCCCTTCCCCAGGGATGAGATCCTGCTCCCTGCTCTCTGACCAATCCTCTCCAGCATCTCTAACAGCAGCCCTGCTTTGGAAGGCCGTGGATGACTGGGAGTGAATTCCTTAGCCCAGCAGGAGATGTTTTCCAGGCCTGGTTTTCACACTTGTAAAGGTTTTAAGTTGTTTTCCCTATTTGCATGACAAATATCATACAATTTTCGGACACACAGAGCTGCATCCCCAGATTCCTGTTCTCTCAGGCTGAATGCAGCTGCAGAGCAAAGATTCTCTCCCCGAGCCTGCCTCTCCCTGGCATTAAACAAAGGGGTTTCAGTAATGCACAGGTGTCTCTCAGGTAGAGATTTTATTTTTCTTTCCACAGTGCCCAGGATTGTCCACAGGGGGAAGGGAAGGGAAGGGAAGGGAAGGGAAGGGAAGGGAAGGGAAGGGAAGGGAAGGGAAGGGAAGGGAAGGGAAGGGAAGGGAAGGGAAGGGAAGGGAAGGGAAGGGAAGGGAAGGGAAGGGAAGGGAAGGGAAGGGAAGGGAAGGGAAGGTTCGCTGGGCAGGGCCAAAGGTGCAGCTGGGTTTGGAGACGCTCCTGGGCCTCAGAGAAGCAGGAGCTCAGCAGCTGCACTGGCTCTGGGCTGGAGGGCAGGGAAGGAGCCCTGGAGCTGGGATAAGGGTTCAGGGCAGGTGGGATGTGGTGGCTCAGTCCTGTGCTCAGGTGTGGCAGGTCTGGAGGAGCAGCCAGACCTCTCCTCCCAGGGCGCCACCTTCCACCACCCTATTTCTGTTCATATTTGCCTGGAGCAGAGGGCAGATAAATTCCTGGTGAGATCTTAGGAAAGTTACCCACGTTAGGACTCAGGGTCACAGGTACTGAGGGACATCCCACTTTAGTGGCAGGGTTGGACATCAGTGCCTGGGTCTGTGACAGTCTGAGCTGCAGGGATCGCCCTGACCCCCTGTCAAGGGCTGACACAAAATGCTCTGACCCTTCCTCACAGCAGGCAGAGAGCCTGACACTTCCAGGAATCCATCCCTGCCTCCCAGCATGCAGGGGAGGTGTGGGAAACCACAGCTCACCTTGAACTGAAGGCTCTAAGGGATGCCAGGCATGACCATGGAAAGGGCAGGGATAACCAAGGGGATGGGATGGGCCATGGAGTGACAGGGGTGCAGAGAAGGCTCAGTCAATGCCAAACTGCTCACACTGCTCCAGGCTGGCTCTTGGACACTCTCTGCCCTGATTAACAAATCCCTATCAAAGGTTTTGGCTCCTTTTCATCTTTTGATGTGGCTAAAAGGACAATAGCAAACTCTCCAAGGCCTCACACCAAACCCTGGCTGATGCTTTATCTCCATTTCCCTCCTCCATTAAAGAGTGGGGAGATAAATCCTGGATTTCCACAGCCTCTCCCATGTTCTCAGAATCATGGAATGCTTTGGGTGGGAAGGGACATTAAAACCCACCCAGTGCCACCCCTGCCATGGCAGGGACACCTCCCACTGTCCCAGGCTGCTCCCAGCCCCAGTGTCCAGCCTGGCCTTGGGCACTGCCAGGGATCCAGGGGCAGCCACAGCTGCTCTGGGCACCCTGTGCCAGGGCCTGCCCACCCTGCCAGGGAACAATTCCCAATATCCCATCCATCCCTGCCCTCTGGCACTGGGAGCCATTCCCTGTGTCCTGTCCCTCCATCCCTTGTCCCCAGTCCCTCTCCAGCTCTCCTGGAGCCCCTTTAGGTGCTGGTGTTCCCCTGAAAGAGCAGAGGTGGAGCAGCACTGCCTGCCAGCCTGGCGAGGAGATATGTGTGCCCTGTCCCCTATTTGTGTGTGCCCTGTCCCCTGTGTGTGTGTGTGTGTGTGTGTGCCACATCCCCTGTGTGTGCCATGTCCCCTGGGTGTGTGTGTGCCCCGTGTGTGTCCCCTCTGTGTGTGCCCTGTCCCCTGTGTATGTGTGTGTGCCACATCCCCTGTGTGTGCCCTGTGTGTGTATGTGTGTGCTCCGTGTGTGTCCCCTCTGTGTGTGCCCTGTCCCCTGCAGGGCTCCCAGGGACAGCTCAGCTGCCCCGGGCACAGAGGATTTTCTTCCCAGCTGAGGATTACAAAGGAGGTTTAGAAACATTTCTTTGGGAGTTTTTTTTAAAGCTTTTGTATTCTGCTCGGATGGTGCTTCTCTCCCAGCACAATGAGCTCCCCCCACTCAAAAAAAAAAAAAAAAAAAAAAAAAAAAAAAAAAAGGAAGAAAAGGTCAGGCCAAGCCTGTGCTCAGATGAAATCCCTGGAAGCATCGGGCTCCTTGTGCAGTTCAAATTCTGCATTTGCCTGACTAAGACACAGCCTCTCCTGCATGGATTCAGAAGCTTAAACTGGATTTCCCCCAAGGACAGGTTGTGAGTCCCCAGGCATAGCAGGGAGCATTTCCCTGGGGCTGCAGGGCAGGAGTCACCCCCTGTGCCTCAGTTCCTGCCCAGGGTGGGAGCTGCCCCATTGCCATTCCCTGGGCTGTCACGTCAAAGGGCCATTCATTCATTCATTCATTCCAATGTTCCATTTCCATCTCCTCAGCGCTGGCAGGAGCTCTGCAGGGACAGGAGGCAGTGCTGGTTAAATGTTCAGTGCTGAGCCTGGGAATGGTCCCAGTGTGTCCCATCAGGGTGGATGGGAACAGAGCAGGAGCCTCCTCCTCACCCCAGGCACAGCTGGGCAATGGGGCAGCTTGGAAAGACAGCGTGTGTTCGGAGGGGGACGTTTGAGATGATTTTCACAGAAGGATTCGAGTTGGAAGGCACCCAAAGCACCATGGAGTCCAGCTGGGGATGGCCCCTGTGGGGATGGAACCCACTGGGGGCTGTCAGCACCAGGCTCTGCCCAGCTGAGCCAGCCCCAGCTCACCCACAGACAGGAGCTGCAGCTGGGCTCCAGCCCTGGCGGGATCAGAGCTGTGAGAGGAGTCAGGATGGCAGCCTGAGCCTGCAGGGATGGGCTGGGGAGCTCGCCATGCCATGCCATCCCATGCCATGCCATGCCATGCCATCCCATGCCATCCCATGCCATCCCATCCCATCCCATCCCATCCCATCCCATCCCATCCCATCCCATCCCATCCCATCCCATCCCATCCCATCCCATCCCATCCCATGCCAGGCCTTTGTGGGATGGAGCCAGGACATTCCATGTGCCCAGGGTGTCCCCTGAGGGGTTTGGGCAGCTCAGGGGGCACAGCTCTCAGCCCCCACAGGGGCTCAGGGGGATCCCAAGCAGCTCAGGGCTGTCACTTGTGTCACATGCTGCCCCCACACAGTGGGACGTGACCCCGACACCCACTGGGGATCACGTCCCTGGAGCTCGGCAGGGTTTCTCTGCTCACGCCAGCCCTGGCAGAGATGGAGGCAGGGAATTCCTCCTGCAGGTTTCCCAGCGAGGCCCCAGGGGCTGGAAAGATCCAGGGGCAGTGGGAGCAGGGCTTTGTCTCCCTGGCTGACTCAGTTATCTGCACTGGCAAATGGAAGGGAGCATCGCCCACCCTGCCCAGGGCACACGGGGCTTGGCCAGCCTGACAGGTCCCTGCAGCTGGTCCCTCCAGGCTGGCTGCTGGCCCAGAAGTGCCTGCTGGAATAGCCATGGGATCTGTCCTGCTGGCATCAGGCTCTGCAGACCAGCCTGGATTGCTCTGGAGGTGACCAGGCCGTGCCCATGTTGGTGGTGCCAGGTGATTTCCCAGCTGGTGGCTCCTGCTCGGGGTCACATCAGGGGGACACAGGGGTACTGCCAGGAGATCTCCCCAGCCTTGAAATCAGACACAGGCCCCCAAGCAAGCGAGCACCGGCAGTGTCAGGAGGCAGCAGAGCTGCACTTGGTGGTGTTCTCTGTGGGACTTCTTCTGCCCACAGAACGTTTCCCAACCCCAGGCTCCATGCAGGGATGCAGGCAATGACACATGGCTGCCTCCAGTCTCTGCTGCTGCAAGAGCAGGAGCTGGATGAACAGGAACCCCCCTGCTGTCATCCCCAAGAGACAATTCCTGCTTGGAAGGGGCAGGGGCCGTGCTTGGGGCACTACTGGAGGCACTGGGGTGTGGGCAATGTCCCAAGTGGGATCCAGGAGCCGGAGCAGACACAGCAACACCCCAGAGCTTCAGCCAGAGGGGCCAGGCTGGAGGGAGCCCAGAGGGTCCCTGGTGTCCCCTGGTGCTCCCTGGGGCCATGCCAAGCCCAGGGCACTGCAGGGTGTGCTCACAGCTCTGCCATGGCCCCAGCCAGGAGCCCCCAGAGCCTCTCTGGGCTCTGCTCAGGGCTGGCACTGCCCAGGGCAGCAGTTCTGCCTCCTGGGCAGGGGCAGCTCCTGGGCTCAGGCCCTGCCCGTGGCTCTGGGGCCATGGCTGGGCCTGGAGCAGAGCCTGGGGCTGCCCTGAGCCTGCACACAGGGACAGACTGGGGACACAGGGACAGACTGGGGACACAGGGACAGACAGACAGGGACGGACTGGGGGACACAGGGACACGCAGACAGGGACGGACAGACAGACAGGGACAGACACAGGGTCAGACAGACAGGGACAGACTGGGGGACACAGGGACAGACAGACAGGGACAGACTGGGGGACACACAGACAGGGACAGACTGGGGGACACACAGACAGACTGGGGAACACACGGACACACAGACAGGGACAGACTGGGGGACACAGGGACACACAGACAGGGACAGACTGGGGGACACACGGACAGACTGGGGGATACACGGACACAGACAGGGACAGACTGGGGGACACACGGACAGACTGGGGGACACAGGGACACACAGACAGGGACAGACTGGGGGACACAGGGACACACAGACAGAGGGACACAGGGACACACAGGGACAGGGACAGACACACAGGGACATGCTGGGACAGACAGACAAGCACCCCCAGCCCCCCCAGGGCTCAGCCCCTCTCTCTCCCTGCGCTCCTCTCCAGGCTGAGCAGCCCCAGCTCCCTCAGCCTTTCCTGGCCCCGAGCTGCTCTAGGCCCTGGCTCAGCCCCGGGGGTGCTGGGGGGGCTCTGGGGTCTCTCAGAACTGCCCGAGCCCCCCCACCCTGGCCACAGAGAGAGGAATAAACAGACATGGCTGGAATTCCTGCTCTCCACACAGGCCTTGGCCTGCCATGCCAGTCCTGCAGGCCCCAGGACAAGGGAACTTTTCCATTCCAGCTCCTCTAGGAATCATTGTATGCCCAGGCAATGCAGGGGCACTGGAGATCAGACAGGTGAAGGATGTAAGGAGCTTACAGAGACTAGAGGAGATGTGGGACCGTGGCAGGGGGATGAGCAGGGTGGGCAGGCCCTGGCACAGGGTGCCCAGAGCAGCTGTGGCTGCCCCTGGATCCCTGGCAGTGCCCAAGGCCAGGCTGGACATTGGGGCTGGGAGCAGCCTGGGACAGTGGGAGGTGTCCCTGCCATGGCAGGAGTGGCACTGGATGGGATTTAGGGTCCCTTCCAGCCCAAACCAGTCTGGCATTCTGGGATTTTGGCACACTCAGCTCTTGATCCCCCTTTCCCTGCATACCCTGGAGCTCCCTCTGCCCTGCCTGGCTGCTCACAAAGCTGGGAGAGGCCTCCTTATGCTTAGAGCAAAAGGGCACCACATCCTTCCCAGTGCCCCATTCAGCCTGCAGGAACTGGGCACTGCAGGATCCGGGAACTACAGGAACTGGGAGCAGGACACTGCAGGAACTGGGCACTGCAGGATCCGGGAACTACGGGAAATGGGAGCTGGGCACTGCAGGAACTGGGCACTGCAGGATCCGGGAACTACGGGAACTGGGAACTGGGCACTGCAGGAACTGGGCACTGGGCACTGCAGGAACTGGGAACTACAGGAACTGGGAGCTGGACACTGCAGGAACTGGGCACTGGGCACTGCAGGATCCGGGAACTACAGGAACTGGGAGCTGGGCACTGCAGGAACTGGGCACTGGGCACAGCAGGAACTGGGAACTGGGCACTGCAGGAACTGGGAACTGGGCACTGCAGGAACTGGGAGCTGGACACTGCAGGAACTGGGCACGATAGGAACTGGGCACAGCAGGAACTGGGAACTGGGCACTGCAGGAACTGGGCACTGCAGGATCTGGGAACTACAGGAACTGGGAGCTGGGCACTGCAGGAACTGGGCACGATAGGAACTGGGCACTGGGCACAGCAGGAACTGGGCACAGCAGGAACTGGGCACTGGACACAGCAGGAACTGGGAACTGGGCACTGCAGGAACTGGGCACTGGACACAGGAGGAACTGGGCACTGGGCACTGCAGGAACTGGGCACGATAGGAACTGGGCACTGGGCACGGTAGGAACTGGGAGCTGCAGGAACTGGGAGCTGGGCACTGCAGGAACTGGGCACGATAGGAACTGGGCACTGGGCACAGAAGGAACTGGGCACTGGGCACTGCAGGAACTGGGAACTGGGCACTGCAGGAACTGGGCACAATAGGAACTGGGCACTGGGCACTGCAGGAACTGGGCACTGGGCACTGCAGGAACTGGGCACGATAGGAACTGGGCACTGGGCACTGCAGGAACTGGGCACTGGGCACTGCAGGAACTGGGAGCTGGACACAGCAGGAACTGGGCACGATAGGAACTGGGCACTGGGCACAGCAGGAACTGGGAACTGGGCACTGCAGGAACTGGGAGCTGGACACAGCAGGAACTGGGCACTGCAGGATCTGGGCACTGGGCACTGCAGGAACTGGGCACGATAGGAACTGGGCACTGGGCACGGTAGGAACTGGGAGCTGCAGGAACTGGGAACTACAGGAACTGGGACCTGGACACTTCAGGAACTGGGCACAATAGGAACTGGGCACTGGACACAGCAGGAACTGGGCACTGGGCACTGCAGGAACTGGGAGCTGGGCACTGCAGGAACTGGGAACTGCCGGAACTGGGCACTGGGTACTGCAGGAACTGGGCACAAGAGGAACTGGGCACTGGGCACTGCAGGAACTGGGAGCTGGGCACTGCAGGAACTGGGAACTGCCGGAACTGGGCACTGGGCACTGCAGGAACTGGGCACTGGGCACTGCAGGAACTGGGCACAATAGGAACTGGGCACTGGGCACAGCAGGAACTGGGAACTGGGCACTGCAGGAACTGGGAACTGGGCACTGCAGGAACTGGGCATGACAGGAACTGGGCACTGGGCACGATAGGAACTGGGAGCTGCAGGAACTGGGAACTGGGCACTGCAGGAGCTGGGCACTGCAGGAACAGAGCTCTGGGCACCACAGGACCCAGGCACTGGGCATAGCAGGAACAGAGCTCTGGGCACCGCAGGACCCGGGCACTGTGCATTGCAGGAATCAGGCCCATGGGATGCCCTAGTTCCTCCCATTCCCCAGCCCACACACATCCCCTGCTTGCAGCCCTGCCCTCCTGCCCCAGCCCCTGTGAGGGATGCCCCAGTGCCCCCAGGGCTGGGTGCTCCCTGCAGAGCAGAGCTCTGGGCGGGCTCCATGGCCAAGGCAGCAGCAGGGCAGCATTGCAGCAGCCCCAGCAGGCAGGGCAGGATTGCAGCAGCCCCAGCAGGCAGGGCAGCATTGCAGCAGCCCCAGCAGGCAGGGCAGGATTGGAGCAGCCCCAGCAGGCAGGGCAGGCTGCCTCAAGGATGCCTGGGGAAGGCTGAGCATGCTAAGCAGGGCTGAGGGGCCACTCTCACACGTGTCCTTCTTCAGCAGGAACTTGTAACAGCCTTCACAGCCTTTGCCTGCGTGAATTAAGGAAAACAGATGTGACATTTAAAGCTTCTCATGGCACCGCTGTGTGCTACCTAGAGCTTCATTCTTTCAGCAAGGGCTGATAAAAGTAATGAGCAGGTGACTCTCCTTGCAATTTCTTGACATTTATTTTCAGTGTCCTTAACTGCTTCATTCCCCAGAGTGCTGACAGCAGCACTCACCCGCTCCAGGCAGGTATATTCACAAAGATTTTCTTCTGAGGACCAGATATCCCATGGAAACCCTCCAGGAACTGACCTGAATGGGCCAAACACTCCTGGTTTGTGTCACTGCAAACCTGCAGAGCCACTGGGACATAACTCATGTAGTGAAGCCAGAGCTCAGCTGAAGAAAGTTCAGCCCCAGATTCTGGGCTGGGCCTGGATTTCCTCAAACACCTTTTTTCCTCAAACTTCATTTATCGTCACAAAATAGGGCCCCAGGAGAGGCTGAGGGAGCTGGGCAGGGGCTCAGCCTGGAGCAAAGGAGGCTCAGGGGGCCCTTGTGGCTCTGCACAGCTCCTGACAGGAGGGGACAGCCGGGGGGGTCGGGCTGTGCTCCAGGGAACAGGGACAGGAGCAGAGGGAACGGCCTCAGGCTGGGCCAGGGCAGGGGCAGGGGGGATTTTGGGGTAATTTCTTCATGGAGGGGGCAGTCAGGCACTGGCACAGCTGCCCAGGGAGGTTTGCAGTGCCCATCCCTGGAGGTGCCCAAAGAAGGCCTGGACAGGACACTCAGAGCTCTGGGCTGGTGACAAGGTGGGCATAGGGCACAGCTGGGACTGGACAGGCTGGAGGAGTTTTCTTACCTCTGGGATAATGTCTGTGAGCACCCAACACACTGAGACCATCCAGGAGGAAAAGGCCAATGCCAGAGACACCTGAGGGATTTATTTGGGACAATTGCCTTGGTTTTAAAGCCTGGGTTTTCAGCAGCAATTTGATGTGGATTCTCAGAACATCACCTTGTAGTGACCAAGCCAAAGAACCTCCACCTCCATCCTTCTCCTCCTAGGTCCATGACCAACACCCAGCTCAGCCTGGCAGCTGTGTGGCCTCCAGAGCCCATCTCTGCTCTTGTGCCAGGCAGTGTCTGACAGGAGCCCTCAGCCCGTGCCAGTGTCCCCTGCTCTGTCCCCGTGTCCCCGTCCCTGCCTCTCGTCCTTAAAGGGGTCAGGTGTCACCCACTGACCCTGGCATGGGACATGCTGTCCAGAAACCCCAGCTCTGCTCAGCAGGGCCCATTCCAGCTCACCCCCATACAGTGACTGCACTCCAGGCCATGTCCCACATTCACTGACAGCTGCTCCAGGCAGGGACAGCTCCTCCTGGGGACAGCTCCAATCTCTGCTCTGGGACAGTGACAGCTCTGATCTCTTGTCGGAACTCAGTGCATCCCTCTGGGTGTCCAGAGTTACTGAGACCCTGTTGGGGGGCTCAGAGACCCTGGAATGCTGTCCAGAATATCTGGGAATTTGATTTTGACCCCTGCAGTGAGTTGCCAGCTTTGTATGAGTACGTGAAAGTCACACAGGTTTGAATGGTGTAATAACAAAATGATCACAGGGTGAAAATGTAGATTTTGGGATTTTTGGTATGGGGGTTATGGGGACAAGATAGAGGAACTTGGGCACGTCCAGCCTTTTTTTCTTCTTCTTGTTCTCCATTTTCTGCAGTGATGTTGGCACTTTGGGATTGGTTTAGAGTAGAAGTGCACTGTCTAACATAGGTGATGGGTATTGGGAATTAAGTGTAAATATGTTATAGGTA
The DNA here is from genome assembly GCF_028018845.1 of Melospiza georgiana. Taxonomy (NCBI): domain Eukaryota; kingdom Metazoa; phylum Chordata; class Aves; order Passeriformes; family Passerellidae; genus Melospiza; species Melospiza georgiana. The sequence continues at coordinate 13,623,451 of NC_080447.1, read as the reverse complement.
GTTTGTAGTATAAAAGGACTACACAGAGTGCCTGTGGCTGCCCTGCTGAGCAGATCTTGGCTGGGCAGAAGGAAAATTTTATAGATAATAATTAATAAACAACCTCAAGACTGAAAATTGAAGAGTCCAGACTTGTTTCTTCAAAAGCACCCACTGAAACAGAGACATCCTGCACATCTGGGGGCAGCAATTAACAACCAAAACCTGAGAATCTCTGCTCTGGGACAGGGACAGCTCCAATCTCTGCTCTGGGACAGGGCCAGCACCCAGGGCACGGCTGGAGCTGGGCCAGGGCAGCTCAGGCTGAGCTCAGGGCAAGGTTCTTCCCCCAGAGGGTGCTGGCACTGCCCAGGCTGCCCAGGGAATGGGCACGGCCCCGAGGCTGCCAGAGCTCCAGGAGCCTTTGGGCAGCACTGCCAGGGATGGACAGGGCGGGGTTGTTGGGGGTCTGGGCAGGGACAGGGGCTGGATCAATGATCCCTGGGGTCCCTCCCAATTCAGGACATTCTGGGATTCTCCTTACAGAACAGTTTTTTGTCAAGTCTGGCATTTTCTGGCATATTTCCCTCTATTCAGGAGAGCAGCATTAACGGGATCACTTTTAGAACCTACTTTTAGGTGCTTGCACGGAGAAAGGAGATGTGCAGATTTTGATGGATAAATTCAGTTTTTCTTTCCTACTTACCCAGAATACCAATGTTTTTCTGTTTTACCTGTGAAAGCCCAGACAACCAATTTTTTTTAATTCCTCATTTCCTTATTAAATTTTTTTATTAAAATAATCAGTTTTTTCAGAGATTTTTCCAAATGTCCTTGAATTTACAGATTATTTTTTCTTTTGCCCTCTTTCCCTCCTTCCTCCCCTGCCCCTGAGCCCTGCTAAAGATAAAGCCACTTCCCAGAAACCACAAATACCCACAAATTTAACTCCAAGCTGTTTGCACTGTTTGTAGGGCTCGTGTTGCCTGTGCTGATGGCAGCAGCCAGGGGCCCTGAGCAGGAAACGAGCATTCTGTGAGCACCACGCACCAGCTGGGGAGCAGATTCTCTGCAGCCTGGGCAGGTCCTGACTCCATCTGGGATGCCAAGGCCACACCACAAATCCTCCTGCCTGGAGCCCATCCTGGCTGCTGCTCAGCCCACCCTCCTTGCAGGGAGCTGCTTCTTGCATCCCCAAGAGCAGGAGATGGGGCTGGGCCTGTGCCTGCAAACTGGGTTCAATTAATATTGGGTTAATTAGCTTGAAACACAAAAAAATGGGGTTTTTTTTCTGTAATTGTGTGGGTTTTCAATGAGTTCCCAGTGGCACAGTTTGCCCACAGCTCTGTGAAGTCCTGGGTGAGGCTGGCTGGGGGCTCTGTACAAATCACAAACGGGACAGGGCTGCTGTGAACGGGCCTTGAGCTGTTTTATTCTCCAGCATCAGTCTCATTACATGGTTATGGCAATGGGAAGATGCCAGCAGCTCACATCCCAGGCAGCAGACACAGAACTCAATGTCACAACTCACTTTATAAGTGTTTTGACCAATCACACAAAGCAAAAGCACACTGACAGTAGTTCTATCCAACCACTATAAGCACAGGTACCTTTGGTTAAACAATGCTTGCTTATTTCAAATACAATACCTGCTTGTGAGCCTTAAACACAATGCACAGAGCTCCATTATTAAGCTTTCAAACTTCTTAATATTTTGCTAGATAAACTCTTCTGTAGCTTAGAGAGATTTTTGTCTGCTGCTTAACTCTAATCACAGTTCTACTGCCTCTAAAACCTACCTTCTGCAGCTTTCTCAAAACCCTCTAATTTTGTAAATTCCCACACTGGGAGGGCCCTGGGCGGTGCAATCAGTGCCCTCCTCACCTGCACTCCCCAGTGAACACCTGTGAGAGCCCCAGCTCAGCCCAGTGCCAGGAATCCCTGCCAGGGCTGGGCTGGGAGGGCCCCAGGAGAGCAGCAGAGGACACTGCCCTGTAGCCATGATATTTTCTGGAAAATCCTTTCCTTAGGATTTTTCCACCTGAGAAGCTGGAAGGCCTCAGGAACAAAATGCAAACAATGATTATCTGCTGCTGTGGAATGCAACAGGTGCATCTGTGATTGGTCTCATGTGGTTGTTTCTAATTAATGGCCAATCACAGCCCAGCTGGCTCAGACTCTCTATCTGAGACAAAAGCCTTTGTTATCATTCTTTCTTTTTCTATTCTTAGCCAGCCTTCTGATGAAATCCTTTCTTCTATTCTTTTAGAAAAGTTTTAAAATAATATATATCATAAAATAATACATCAAGCCTTCTGAAACATGGAGTCAGATCCTCATCTCTTCCCTCATCCTCGGACCTCTGTGAACACGGTCACACTTCCCACAGCTCCTGGTGCCACTCCAGACTGAGCTCTGCTCTCAGCCCCTGAGGTGCCCCCTGAGCTGCCCGGCTGTGGGGGTGATGGGGGCAGGACGGTGGGGATGGATGGATGGAGACCAGAGATCTCTGCAGCCAGGTCAGGAACTTGGGGTTCATTGCAAAGGGCCTGGGTGCAGGGCCCTGCTGGGAGCTGCCAAACACAGCTGGGGCAGGGCTGAGAGAAGAGAGGGGCAGAGAGGATGAGAGGGTGAGAGAGTAAAAGGGTGAGAGAGCGAGGTTCCTGTTCCAATACCATAAATCTTCTTCTCTGTTGAATATTCTGATTCTCACTGACCAATCTAGTACAAGATACAAATCCTATAGCATTTACATACAGCCTGTAAGAATCATTACATTACCATACTGTGTTACATTTTAAACCCTAAAAACTCCTCTTTGGGCCCTTCTGCCAAGCTGTAGGGTCTGCTCTGAGCCTTGCGCCTGTCTGCAAGCAGAGGGTGTTGTTCCATCAAAAGGGGATCACCTTCAGCTGGCCACGCCATTGTTTTCCAGTTGTTCAGTAACTGAGGGATCTCAAAGCTTGCTTTCATTTCAATCTCACTTACAGTTTCCATATTCTCAAAATCTTTTGCCAGACAATCATATTGATAAGGCTTTCCTGTTTCATCTTCCCAACACCGGGCCCATCCTGCCCATGGCTGACAAACGCTGCTGGTGGCCACCCCAGTCACCCTGGCTTTGGCCCTTCCTGCTGCTCCCTGTTGCTGGCCAAGGGGCCCAAAGCAGGAGCTCTGTGTCCGTGCCCTCTGCCATCTGATGCTCAGGTCTCCAGGGTTTCAAGTCTTGCTGCACACACCAACCTGTCCCAAAACCTGTAGGTGAGCTGCAGGTGACATCCCGTGACTGCAGCACCTGGAGCTACCCCAACAAGCCCTGGTCCTGCTGTGTGCTCTGGGTGACATCCCAGGGGCTGTTTGTTACCAGAGCCAGCTGATCCTCTCCTCTCCTCTCCTCTCCTCTCCTCTCCTCTCCTCTCCTCTCCTCTCCTCTCCTCTCCTCTCCTCTCCTCTCCTCTCCTCTCCTCTCCTCTCCTCTCCTCTCCTCTCCTCTCCTCTCCTCTCCTCTCCTCTCCTCTCCTCTCCTCTCCTCTCCTCTCCTCTCCTCTCCTCTCCTCTCCTCTCCTCTCCTCTCCTCTCCTCTCCTCTCCTCTCCTCTCCTCTCCTCTCCTCTCCTCTCCTCTCCTCTCCTCTCCTCTCCTCTCCTCTCCTCTCCTCTCCTCTCCCTGGCAGTGCCCAAGGCCTGGCTGGACACTGGGGCTGGAGCAGTCTGGGACAGTGGGAGGTGTCCCTGCCTTGGCAGGGGTGGCACTGGATGGGCTTTAGGGTCCCTTCCCATCCAAACGTTTCTGTGATTCTGTGAAATTAAAACCCCCACAAATATGGAGAGCCCAGAGCAGTTTCTCACCTCCCTGCACTCCACTGGACGAAGGGAACTGCTCTGCCATGCAAAGATCATTGGCTGTTGAGATAAATTAAGTCCCTTAATCCCTTAAATGTCTCCAGGCTTTATCTGGAGATGGCATCTTGTAAATTTGTGCTGTTTGGATCCCCACTAAGCTGCTCTTGGGCAGTGCCAGGGGTGGATGGGTGATGCTGCAGGTGAGAGGCAGAGCCCAGGGTGACCCCAGAGGCAGATGCCCCAGTTCCTGAGACCCCAGAGGATGAGGCTGTGGCACTGGACACAGCCCTAGCCAGCCCATGAGCAGCACAGAGCCCTGAGCACACTCTGCTTGCCTGCTGTGATGTGTGGTTGTGGGGAAGTGTAGAGAGTCTGCAGCCCCAGATTAGATTAAGATTATTTGTAAAGGCTTTTTCTTTGCATATGTTTGTCCTTGTGCTGCACAGCTGTGGGCAAAGCCTCTTGGAGCTGCTAATCCCCTGCACAGCTGTGCAGGCTGATGTGCTGCTCCTGCCAGCCTGGGCAGCCCTGGCAGTGCAGAGCATCCTCCTTCTGCACTGAAACTGCAGCAGAGCCTCCTGCCCAGCCTGCAGCATTTCCATGCCCTGGGTCCCCTCCCATGGCCTTGGACTTCAGGTTCCTATATTATATATATATATATATATATATATATATATATATATATATATATATATATATATATATATATATATAATATTATATTATATTATATTATATTATATTATATTATATTATATTATATTATATTATATTATATTATATTATATTATATTATATTATATTATATTACATTACATTACATTATATTATATTATATTATATCATATCACATCATATCATATCATATCATATTATATATTACATGTTATATGTTATATGTTATATATTATATATTATATATTATATATTATATATTATATATTATATATTATATATTATATATTATATATTATATATTATATATTATATATTATATATTATATATCCAGGTGTGCCCCAGGTGCCTTGGGGCTCTTCCCCAGAGGGTGCTGGCTCTGCCCAGGCTCCCCAGGCCATGGGCACGGCCCTGAGGCTGCCAGAGCTCCAGGATCATTCCAGGGATGCCCAGGGTGGGATTTTGGCATGTCTGTGCAGGGCCAGGAGCTGGACTAGATGATCCTGTGGGTCCTTCCAGAGAGGACATTCTGTGATTGTGTGATTCTGTAGCCTGACTCCAAAAGGAATTCACACAATCACAGAATATTCTGAGCTGGAGGGACCCCCAGGATCATCCAGCCCAGCCCCTGTCCCTGCCCAGATCCCAAACAATCCCACCCTGGGCATCCCTGGAGTGATTCTGGAGCTCTGGCAGCCTCGAGGCCGTGCCCATTCCCTGTCACTGTGCCAGGAGCTCTCCTGTGCTGCTTTGGGATGCTCGGGGGAGCTCTGGGCCCTCCTGTCTCTGCTCTGCTCTCTGGCATCTCTTCCCCTGAGTGTGCCAGGGTTCCTCAGCAATGCTTTATCAGTTCATCAATGGCTGCTTCAAGTGAAACATTTGCTGAACGCTTGGGATTGGGCTCAGCTCTGGGGTGGTGCTGAGTTAGGCTCTGGTTTAAACTTCAGGTGAAGGAAGAGTGAATGTGACACACAAAACATCAGTGAGGCTCCTTCCCCACATCCATTAACCTGTAAAAGGTCTCCAAGATCAAGTCCAACCTTCAATCAAATCCCAGCGTGGTCACTAAGCCATGTCCCAGTCGCCACTTCTCATCCTTTCCCCATTTCCAGGGATGGGGACTCCACCGCTGCCCTGGCTCTCCTTGGCCAAGGTCCTGCGCTCGTTCCTCTCTCCAGGAATCACAAGCTCTTGTTCAAACACACAGGTGGCTTTGGCAATGAGGTGAGCCCCGAGCCTGGAGTGCCCTCAGGCAGCACAACCTTGTAGGACAGGGTTTTCCATCCCATTCAGGGGCTCTGAGAATGGTCTGTGTGTGGAGACTGCAGAGCAGGACACGGTGGCTGTGCCCTGCTGAGAATGGGGTGTCCCCTGCAGCCCTGGGGAGCCTCCAGCCCTGTGCCCTGCCCAGGGGCCCTTTGCCAGGTGGGATTTGGGCAGAGCAGTGCAGGGATGAGACATCTGCAGCGACAAACCCTCCCTGGCCCCTCTGTCCCAGCCTGCCTGCCCTCTGCACGGGAAATGCACCTTTAAATAGCTGAGAAGCCCCCTTGACTCGGCGCCCAGAGTGGTGAAAGAGGCTCCATCTTTCCATCTCTGACAAATCAATACTGTCTGGGCACTGGAGATCCCAGCTAAATGAAGTGCTAATTACTAATTTAATAGTCAGAATAAAGCTCTCTCAGGCTGTAAAGAGAAAGGCCACTCCCCCTTGAAGGTGAACAGAGCAGTGAGCAGAAAGATAGGCTAAAATACAGCCCAAGAGTCTTCTCAAAAGGTTGAAGGCACCTCTCAGTCTTTTCTGTGTTTTGTTTCCTCTGTTTGTGGTTTCTTAGATTCAGCAACTTCCTGTCTAATCCAAAATTTATTGTAAGGAGAACGTGGGTAACAAAAGTTCAAGTGCTGCAGTCAAAATCTGTTGGCTCTTCTTGGAAAGCCCTTGCAAAAAAAACCCCACCAACAACACAATGCATAGGAATAAAGCTAAGAAATGCAGCATTTGGAGCCAGAAAATGAAAGCTAAAAGCTGTGGTTGCTCTGCATCTTAATCTCTCTGCCCTGGCTAAGGTTTCCTTTTCCATTAGTGCATTATTTAGCAGCTAAAATGTAAGAGAGGATGGGAGCTGACAGGCAGAGCCTGTTCTGGAGTGGTTACAGGGCTGTGCCTCTCCTGCACCCACAGAGCTGATCCAGCTTTGATAGATCACCAGGAAGGAGATGGGTGGGAATGGGGCAGGAAGGGACAGCCCAGACCTCAGGGGGATCCCAGCAGGGCCAGTCTGTCCTTCCTGGGGCTGCAGCTCTGCCCACAGAACAATCACAGCACCATGGGAGAAGCTGGAAGGGACCCACAGGATCACCCAGCCCAGCCCTGTCCTTGCCCAGACCCCAGTGAGCCCTTCTCAGGGACCTGGCAAAGGGACATCACCCAGGAACCTGCTCAACCCTTCCAGGGCCTCATCCATGCCCCACAGGATGCAGCTACACCCAGCAAAGCCAGGATCCTGTGCAAGGAGGGAAATAAGGAAAGGGAAAAGAGGGACGGGGCAGGGAGAGAAAAGCCAAAGAAGTGAGAGGAGCTGTACAAGGCTCTGTTCCCATCATCTCCAAGCCTTGGTTCAGCTGTGCAGGGTGAGCCCTGAACTCCTCACTTCTGCCAAGGTTCCTCAGGAGCTGGGAGAGGAAAGGGTGGATTCCTCGTCCCAGCAGTGCAAGGTCAAAGAACGGGGATAAAGCCTCTCAGTCCATGATTGTCTTGAGGGATCATTTTGTTACATCTCTTTTTAGAATCACAGAATATCCTGAGATGGAAGGGACCCCAGGGATCATTGATCCAGCCCCTGTCCCTGCCCAGACCCCCCAACAACCCCACCCTGTCCATCCCTGGCAGTGCTGCCCAAAGGCTCCTGGAGCTCTGGCAGCCTCGGGGCCGTGCCCATTCCCTGGGCAGCCTGGGCAGTGCCAGCACCCTCTGGGGGAAGAACCTTGCCCTGAGCTCAGCCTGAGCTGCCCTGGCCCAGCCCCAGCCGTGCCCTGGGTGCTGTCTCTGTGCCAGAGCAGAGCTCAGTGCTTGCCCCTCCTCTTCCCCAAGAGATTTCTCCTGTGGACACCTGAGCTCCTTCCCTCCGTGCTGTGCTGCCCCTGGGAGCCCAGAACAAGGTGCCACCTGTCCCACTGAAAACAGGGCACGCTGCTGTGCCAGGTCCCACCTGTAGCAGCACCAGAGCCCCTCCTGTCCCCCTGGGACCCCTCAGCACAGCTGGGGAGGAGCACTGGAGCTCCTGCCCTGATTTTCTGGTGCCTGGCTGTGAGAGTCTGTTCAAAATATACCCCGTCTGCCTCACGATCGTCATTGGGGGACCACTGAAGAGAAGACTCCCCTGTCTAAAATCTCTGGCTCTGAAGGAGAAATCGACATGCCAACAGGGCCCTGAGACCTGAAAGCTCAGTGTTATTTGTTTTCACAGGTGTGTTTGCTGTATGCTAAGAAGGGGGCACCGTGCCCCGTTTGCAGCAACAGCCTTGGGAGCTGTCCCACCTCTCGTCCTGCCTGGACTTCTCCTGAGTTTCGGGTGGTCTCCCACAGAAGACCCTCACCTGTTTCACAGCCACCATGACAGACTGAGATGTAAGGAGCCTCTCCACCAAGGACTGAGGCATGGAACCCCCATGTGCAAAGGCCCCTCTGCTCCTCCCAAGGACTGGGACTGAAACCCCCAGCCCGGGGCAGGTGTGTGGGGGAGGCAAGCTGACCAAAGCGAGATGTTTGCCTGCAGATTGTGACCACTGGAGCAAGAACACAATGGCTCTCATTTACTGCTGAGAACATGGACTACCTGTTACATCTATTCCTTATTGTATCTGTTTCCCCCCCCAAGCACAATTTTCCACAGAGTTATCATAATAAAAACCTCTGAGTTAGCGAGTTTTTGAGATCTCCCCCACGTAACAGGCGGATCCTTGACTGGACTGGACCAAAGGACTTCGTCTCTACGTTTGGTAGCTCTATCCCCCTCTTTCTCTCTCTCTTTTCTCTCTCTTTCTCTATCTTTTTCTCTCCCTTAATCCCTCTATGGCATTTTGCTGTGGTCATTCAATAAAGGTGCATTTGTTTTGATTATCACTGCAAACCCCCTGTGCTGTGTTGATTCTTTTGCACCCTGAGATCACCCCACGAACCATCACAAACCCGTTCATAAGGACAGATCGTGACACTGGCACATTCCAGCCTTTCCCAGGGCCCTGGATCCCTGCATTGGCTCCATGTGCTGGGCAGCCGAGTCCCCAGTACCAGCACAGGGGCTGTCCTCACTGGCTCAGCAGCAGGGCAGGGACAGCCCCAGGGCCTCCCCTGATGCCGAATTTTGCCCCAAAAGGCGAGAATAACTGCTTAAGAGACTCAGCTTAAGTCAGATAAGCAGGAGGTATTTTATTGCGACGCGTCGGAGAAATCACAAAATGGATTTCTGAGTTTCCCGTAACAAAAGCAAGCTTTTATACAGTTTTGGATATAGGATTACATCAGATCATATACATCATCATATCTTTGCATGAATATTCATATGGGGCGTGGTGTAGGCGGAGCGTGGGCGGGGATACCTCTTTTGAGGATCATCTTGGTGGTCGTTCCGGTTGCCTTCATCATGGGCTGGGGTTTCCTGATGAGTCTTCCTCCTTAAACTTTTGAACTTCTTTCCTAATTTGGTCAATTCCCGGTGTACTTGGCTTGGTCTCTATGGCTTGGCAAAGCTCTTAGGTTCAGTCTGACATTGTTGGCTCTGAACATGCTTAGCCCATCAGTTCCCCTATCCCTATCTCTTTCTTATCATTGTGTTTCATGCTTTAGCTGATTTATTGCTTTATGTGTTTCCTAATGCTATGCTTTCTTCAAATGCCTCACATTCTATGTTTTAACTCATTATTTCTTGAAGGCTATCTGTTTTGGGGCTTCACCCCCCGGGCCCATTCCTGCCCTGGGAGCTGTCCCTCCCTGTTCCCTGGGCTCCAGGGCCCCGCCAGGCAGGAGGCACAGCCGAGGCGCAGCGCTGGCTATCGACGTGCCCCAATATTCATGGCCCATAAAGCTGTTTTATGGTAATATAATAACCCTAAATATGGCACTATTGGCAACAGGGAGCTCGCAGCTCTGACTGCTCTATCCTCGGCGAAATAAATGCCTCCCAGTCATCAATAGAGGAGCTGGATGGAGTCAAGCAAACAGCAGCTTTTCCATCCCTCTCCCCGCTGCAACTTCACAAGGTATCAATATATCTATTGGAGTCCTTTGTGAGCGAGACATAAATCTGGGCGTTTGTTTGCCGGGAACAAATGCTTTATTATTAGCAAATTGTAAAGCAGGGGCGAAGCACTCCGCTAACAAGTGCCCGATCTGCAATGCTAATGGCAGCTGGCTGCACTCGCACTCCGCCCCTCCTGTAAACACCTCCGTGGGAGCAGCAGCATCCCCCGGTGCCTGAGCCCATCCCCTCCCGCTCCTGCTGCCGAAAATAAGCTCTGCAATCGCTCCAGGCCTGGCACACGAGCACGGGAAGAAGAGCTGGGCAACGCTCTCCGCTCTGAGTGGCAGCGGAGCATTTTGACATCTTGCCAGAATTCCTGAAAAAGGAAGGGGGAAAATCCATTTTCTTTCCTTTTTTTTTTCAGGCTGTTGTTATCAGGAGTGAGTGGGACGCCGTGCTTGCCAGGAGCTGCGAGGCTGGCGGGCTGCTCTCCACCCGTGTGGGGCGGGGAACACGCTGGGGGATGTTCTGGGAGATGTTCTGGAAACGCTGCAGGGCTCCCCAAAATCCTGAGTGATCACAGCCCACTGCAGTGGGAACACCTGGACAGGACTGGCAGGGAAACCCCAGGGGACACCACGAGCTGTCAGCAGCTTTGGGAACTCCCCCAGCCCCACTCCTCCTTCAGAGGAGCTCAGCTCAGCCCTGGTTCAACAGGAAAACCCCTTGGCTCTTGCCCACCTCCCTGGGAAGGGGAACAGCCCCAGGGCAGTGCTACAAGATCCTGAAACTGCACTTTAAGTGAGGTTCCCTCCTGGTTTTCTATTTTCCAGAGCATCACCATCCTGGTTTGGGGCCCAACCCAGCCATGAGCAGCAGATAGTCCATCCACTTTAAAGGGGAAGGAGTGCTTGCACCGTGAGCTGGAGGGCTGCTGGCATCTCAGCCTGGAGCCCACCTTCCCTTCCCTTCCCTTCCCTTCCCTTCCCTTCCCTTCCCTTCCCTTCCCTTCCCTTCCCTTCCCTTCCCTTCCCTTCCCTTCCCTTCCCTTCCCTTCCCTTCCCTTCCCTTCCCTTCCCTTCCCTTCCCTTCCCTTCCCTTCCCTTCCCTTCCCTTCCCTTCCCTTCCCTTCCCTTCCCTTCCCTTCCCTTCCCTTCCCTTCCCTTCCCTTCCCTTCCCTTCCCTTCCCTTCCCTTCCCTGGCATGGTTTTCAGATCTGGGATGTTCCAGCAGCTCCTTGGAGCCCTGCAGAAGGCACCACCACCACCCACTCCTGCCAGGGAACAGCAAACACGGCCAGATATTTGCAAGCTCCATTTGGAGTGCTTTGAAACAGCTCCTCAAGGCAGTTTTGGTGAAGCTCTCAGTGATCTTCCCCACTCTGAGGATGTTTTATGTATCTCAGAGCACTCTGTCACACACACACACAGGAAGGGGCCCTTCACAGGTGGCTTCCCTGTTGCTTTAGGGTGACATCAAGCTGTCCATGTGAATCACGGAGCCTCTGGAGCTGGAGCAGCCCCAGACAAAAAAGCCCTTCCACACTCGGGCAGTGGTGCAAGAGCTTCCCAGGCTGCAGTTCTCCAGGGCACAGCCCCTCTCCACAAGGTTCTGTGGGAGCAGAGCTGAGCATGGTCCCTGCAACAGCTGAAGTGTTGGGGAAGATGAAACAGGAAAGCCTTATCAATATGATTGTCTGGCAAAAGATTTTGAGGATATGGAAACTGTAAGTGGGATTGTAATGAAAGCAAGCTTTGAGATCCCTCAGTTACTGAACAACTGGAAAACAATGGCATGGCCAGCTGAAGGTAATCCCCTTTTGATGGAACAACACCCTCTGCTTGCAGACAGGCCCAAGGCTCAGAGCAGACCCTACAGCTTGGCAGAAGGGCCCAAAGAGGAGTTTTTAGGGTTTAAAATGTAACACAGTATGGTAATGTAATGATTCTTATAGGCTGTATGTAAATGCTATAGGATTTGTATCTTGTATTAGATTGGTTAGTGAGAATTAGAATATTCAACAGAGAAGAAAAATTCTTGTATTGTAACGGGAACCTCGCTCTCTCACCCTTTTACGCTCTCACCCTCTCATCCTCTCTGCCCCTCTCTTCTCTCAGCCCTGCCCCAGCTGTGTTTGGCAGCTCCCAGCAGGGCCCTGCACCCAGGCCCTTTGCAATGAACCCCAAGTTCCTGACCTGGCTCAGAGATCTCTGCTCTCCATCCCTCCCCACTGTCCTACCCCCAACGCTCCTACACTGAAGGAGTTGGAGGAGCTCCCAGGGGCCTCCATCTCCTCTTGCTGCTCTGCTGGGAGCTCAGAGAGCCCCCATGGCACCACCCAGACACACACCTGGGCACAGGCTCTGTCCCATTTCCTGCCCTCTGCCTGTTCCTAGCTGAGGAATGGCACGAGACGAGCTGAGACTGGGGGGATTGAGGCTCAGGCAGGCTCCTGCAGGGTGTGAGGGCTCCCTTGGCTCCCTGTTCTCAGGACTGCAGCCCAGGGGAATGTGGAAATGGCAGGAGAGGAGGAGCAGGACTGTGAAAGGTGAGAAAAGCACGGTGGGGGCGTTTAGCCAAGGGCCAGCTGGGCTCTGGCCTCAGGAGGAAGGATCAGGAATCCCTGCTGTCCTTGCCACGGCAGCATCATCTGCAGGGCTGCCAGCAGTTGTGTCCTCACACCTGCCCTGCTCCTGCACTGCTCCCGAGCATCACTCCTGATGCAGAGATGGAGCTGGGACATGGCCTCAGCCCCATTCCACAGCAAAAGGTCCCTTTCAGCCCTGCCCATGCTCCCCAGGGTGCCCAGGGCAGCAGCACATCTGCAAACAACCCCAGAGATGCAACCCCAGCAAAAATGCCAGGCTGGACACCAGGAGGAATTTCCTCTTGGAAAGGGTGATCAGGCCTTGGCAGGGGCTGCCCAGGCAGGTTTGGAGTGCCCATCCCTGGAGGTGTCCAGGGAAGGGCTGGATGTGGCACTCAGAGCTCTGGGCTGGGGACAAGGTGGGGATTTGGAACAGGTTGGAATCAATGACCTTGGAGGGCCTTTCCAGCCTCAGGGATCCTGGGATTCTGTGAATAAAGCCAAGGTTCTCACTTCCAGCAGACTCTGGGCAAAGCCTCCAGCCCTGCAGGAATCTCTCACGGAGCAAAGAAGCCAAAATTGCAGCTCCTGCAGCATGGAAATGCTCAGGGCTGTCTTGCCTGGCACCTGCAGCAGTCTCAGCCTCGTGCTGGCTTTGGCTGATGTTCCAGAATCTCATGGATGAGCACACGGAGCCCTGGCACAGCCCTGTCCTTGGAGGGGACAGAGGTGACAGCGGGGCTCAGAGCGCTGCCCTGGCCTCAGCCTGCCATCCCCAGCTCACCCTGCAATTCCTGATCCCGCATTCCTCATTCCCCCGCTCACGCTCGGCCCAGTGCAACTCCTGCTTCTTATCCCACCATCCCGAGTTCCTCACCAGTCCAGTGCAATTCCTGCGCCCCCTGATTCCGCATTCCCGCATTCCCGCCTGTGCAGTTCCTGCCGTGCCGCACAGATGGCGTCGGGCCGGGCCGTGCTGAGCGCGGCTCTGCGGGGCCAGGTCCGAGACAAACCCCCCAAATCCCGGCTCTGGGCAGCGCTCCGGGCCCTGGCAGATTGCTCTCCCTTTCATGCTCAGCGCTGCCGCTCTTAAAATTCACCTCAGCGCTGCCCCGCAGCATCACCTCCTGCTGCAAAATCCCTGTGTCCCTTGAAATGGCCGTGAGGGGCTGTGCGTGCTCCTCTGGGGCTGCCTGGGACCAGCGCGGTGCTGCAGCCCTGCTCTATCCCTGCACTGGTGCTGCAGCCCTGCTCTGTCCGTGCACTGGTGCTGCAGCCCTGCTCTGTCCCTGCTCGGAGCTGTCCCTGCACTGGTGCTGCAGCCCTGCTCTGTCCGTGCACTGGTGCTGCAGCCCCGCTCTGTCCCTGCACTGGTGCTGCAGCCCCGCTCTGTCCGTGCCCCGCTGTCCCCCGTGGCCCCCGGGCAGCAGGGCCGCCCCCCAGCCCCTGCCGGGCCCCTCGGTCCCTGCCAGCTCCCCCAGGGCTGCCCCGCTGCTTCCCTGAAACTTGTCCTGCACTTTACTTTGAATGCAGCAGGGAGTCAGAATTCCGCCCACTGTTCCCTTCTATTCTTGGCCCTCCGCTTCCCTCACCTCCCAACCAAAATCTGTTCTCCTTCTGAAAATGGCTTTGATGTTCTGACGGCGCGAAGGCAGCTCTCTCTCTCTCTCTCTCTCTCTCTCTCAGTCCCACGGGGGTTTGGGCCGTGGGCTGGCACCCCCAGCTCCCGCACCCGGCCCAGGAGTGCCCCTGCCCCGCTGACCCCGCTCCAGCCCCGCTCTGCCCTGCCCTGCTCTGCTCGGCTCTGCCCGCTGGCAGCGCTCCTGCGGCTCCTCCACTCCCTGCTCCTTGCACTTGCCGCCTGCCTTGTGCCAGCCCTGCTAAATTTACGGGATTGTTGCTGGGAATTAGCGCCGTGTCCGTGTTTTCCTCCCTCCCTCCCTCCCTCCCTTCCTGCTGCCACCGCCGGCCGAGGCGGAACGCGCTGTTTGTCCCCTTTCCAAGCGGCTCTGTCGAGTCAACAAGAACAGATTATTCATCTGCTGCGGGAGGCTAATTGCAAACAGCCAGGAAACAGAGGATGATTTCATTGGGAAGGAATGGGCAGCGCTGGCCCTGCCCCTTTTGGCAGCACGGGTCAAACCCGAGCTCACACCTGAGCACAGCCCTGGTGCCAGCACCCTCTGATGGCTTTGGGGTCCCACTGATGGCTGCTGCCATTTGGGGTCCCACAGACAGCTGTGCCAGCACCCCCTGATGGCTTTGGGGTCCCCAGACAGGGACTCTGCTCAGCAAGGCAGCAGCACAGCCCCGTCAGTCCCAGTCCAAGCAGCACCTGCAGTGCCAGAAACCCCTCCAGCTCACACGCAGGCACATTTGTAACACCTGCACCTGCTCCTTGAGCTCTTGGGCCTGCACTGGGGGGAATCCTCAGTGCTCTTCAGAGGTCTGAGGTCTCTGGAACACAAAAACCTCCAACCCAACACCCTTGTGCTGCCCATTTTACATCCTTAGCCGAGAGGTGGCACAAACAGCAGCCATGGAGGTTCCTCCAGTCCAGGAACGTGGAAGGGTTTGCTGGAGATGTCATTTGTGCATCATTGTCACTGCCACTCCTAGAGGCACCTCAGCTGCATACATTTATGACATTCACCCTGCAGGTGCAGCATGCCTGAGTGCCCTGAGTGCTGTCCCCTGCCCAGGGCCTGGCCAGCACGGCTTGGGGAGTGCTGGTGCTGCAGGACATGGAGCCATGGCTCTGGATTCCCAGTGCTGGTGCTGCAGGACGTGGGACCATGGCTCTGGATTCCCAGTGCTGGTCCTGCAGGACGTGGGACCATGGCTCTGGATTCCCAGTGCTGGTCCTGCAGGACGTGGGACCATGGCTCTGGATTCCCAGTGCTGGTGCTGCAGGACGTGGAGCCATGGCTCTGGATTCCCAGTGCTGGTCCTGCAGGACATGGAGCCATGGCTCTGGATTCCCAGTGCTGGTCCTGCAGGACGTGGGACCATGGCTCTGGATTCCCAGTGCTGGTGCTGCAGGACGTGGGACCATGGCTCTGGATCCCCAGCTCCTGGTGCTGCTCCAGGGCTCTGAAGCAGCAGCTGCTCTGCAGACTTTGCAATGAGAGGAGCTGATTTCCATGGGCCTTCCCACAGAGCTGCATTCTGCTTTCCTGCAGCCTTCTGGCTCTTCCTGAAAACCTCTCTCTTTAGGAAGCTATGTGGGCTCTTGGCTGTTCCGGGGGTACTCTGCAGGAGCAGCTCTCAGCTGTCACTTCAGTGCCTGCCCTGCTCTGGGCAAGGATGGGCGTGGAGGGGCCACCAGACCAGGAGGGTCACGAGTGGCTTTATCCCAGGAGTCTCTCTAGGCTCAGGCTGCTGCCCAAACCACACCTCCTTCTCACTGTACTCAGTGTTTTTTTGCCAAAATACTCCATTCCGTGACTTTCATATGCACTTCCCCTGTGGAGTTGGGTGCCCCTGCCCTTTGCCAGCAGAGCAAAGCCATGGCCTCGACAGGAATGTTTCTAAAGCCTTCATTAAGAGCTGGTTCAACAGCCCCGACAGCATTTTCCTGGGGTTATTTCTGAAAGCTGAAGCAGTTCTTGTAAAGCCTTGCAGGTTCCAGCACATCCCCTGGCAAACCTCTGTGGTCCAGAGCAGCAGCAATGCCCCAGAAATTCTGTGCCTGTGGGCAGGGTGAGCTGGGCTCAACTCCAGCAGCTCCTCAAGGCCAAAGCCAGCATTTGCTGGGATCATGGCAGTTTGGGACAATAATTGCCAAACAGGATCAAAGACAAATCCACCAGATTTGAGCTGCTAGAGCATTCCTGCACTCCCCTGAATACAGAGCAAGTTTCAAGGCAGAAAAAAAGGTTTGAAAAAATCCAGCTTGCCACAGGTTCTCTCCAGGTGATGTCTGGGGTCAGGTTTAGACTAAAACCTCCTTGGAGCGGGAGCAATGCTTTGGTTCTCCAATCTTCTGCCCAGTTTGGCACGGTCAGTACTGGAGAATTCTGCTCTGGACTTTGCTTTGCCTGCAGTTCCATGCATTACATTATCAGGAAAACACACACTAGAATTGTATTTACCTGTTTAATTCTGACTAAAGAAGACAATACTGCCTTATCCCTCTCTGAAATGCCTCAGTGTGCTCCAGCCCACTCTGCTGCTTCCCATTGAGCACTGGGGACTGACTAAAAGGGCTGAAAACTGAGGAGCCAGACTGTGGTGCCTGGAGATCCATGGGGCAGAGTGACAGAGCTGCTTAAACCTGGCCTGTCCCAGCTGGAGATCCTGCCTAGAGGGGCCCAGGAACAGCTCAAGCCAATCTTAGCAGATAACTGAGCAAGCAGTCCCTGCTCTACCCCAGCTTCCCATCTTGCACCTTCCTCCCTCTCTGTTGGTTTCTCTTTTCCATGAGCAGTTTTTCTGCTCTTTAGCCAGGTGCTCCAGCACCAAGCCATGCCAAGGGCCATGCCAGTGCCATGCCAAGTGCCATGCCAGCCCCAGCCCCATCAGGGAGCCGTGCAGGGGGTGGCTCACTGAGTCCCTCACATCCCTTGGGCACAGCCTGTTCGTGGCTCCCCTTGCCTGGGGGTTCCTCCTGTTGTGCCCCAGGGACTTCCAGGCTGTTCTTGGGGATCTCCTCCTTCTTCCCCAGGGCCAATTTCTCCTCCTCAGGCTGCCTGGAAGGTTTCAAAGGGTGGCTGGGCACAGTTCCTGGTGCAGCACAGCACACCCAGCCCCTCCAGTGCCCCCACCCAGGGCAGGCACACCATGGTGGTCACATCTGTGTGCCCCACACGGGCTGGTCTATGGAAATTGTGCTTTGCCTCCAGCCTGCCCTGCCCCCCTATCTACCCCTGTGTCCTCCCCCATTCCCCAGTCCCCCTCTGCTCTGCTTCCTGCTCCAGGCTGGTTCTCTTTGCCCTTTGCTGATGGCAGCACCTAAAGGGGAAGAGTCCAGTCTTTGGTCTGGAATGGATTTACCTTCAGTGCCCCTGGACAGCCCTGTTTGGCAGCAATGCCCATCCCTGGGGGCAGGAGAGCTGCCAGGGGTGCCCTGCTGTGCCTCACACCCTGTGCCTGCCCAGCTCAGCTCTGCTCAGGGAACAGCAGCGTCCCCAGAAGCCTCTGCAGGCCCTGGAGATTTTCAAGTTAAGACATGAGCTAGAGGAGTAATCCAAAATGAATAATTTATTTTGGTGAATTTTCCTTCCCTCTGTTTACAGATTGTCTCAGAGCAGATTGCAGCTTTCACACCTCAATTCATTATTGGAAACTATTTGCAGATAGTTCCCGGTCTGCAACTCATTTGCTAACTCTGCTGGGAGCACTGCAGATCTGAAATCAGAGCTGCTGTGACTGGTCAGGTGCTGCTGCCATGCTCTCATTCCTCTGTGACACCTCTGAGCTCGGGATGGGGCTGCAGGGGCGGCTGCTCCAGGCACAAATCCCGTGCTCATTTTCTGCCAGGGCTCTCCAGAGCCTTCCTGCAGCTGCCAGGACAGCCAGGGGCCTTGGGAGAGCAGGGGTCAGCCTGAGAAATACACAAGGAAATGGAAAACAAACAAACAAACAGAGTGAGGAGAAGCCACAGCCAGGTGCCTCGAGGCAGAGGAAGGCTGGGCAGGGATGTCCCTCCCACCTTGGACTGGAGGAAGGCTCCAAGCTGAGCCCTGATACCAGAGAAATAACCCATGGATTGCAGACTGGAGGGAAACATGGCGCTGAGCCCTCAGATATCAGACAAATAACCCATGGATTGCAGACTGGAGGGAAACATGGCGCTGAGCCCTGATACCAGACAAATAATCCATGTGTGACCGTGTTCACAGGGGTTCTTGGATGAGGGAAGAGATGAGGATCAGACTCCATGTTTCAGAAGGCTGATTTATTATTTTATGATATATATTACATTAAAACTATACCAAAAGAATAGAAGAAAAGGTTTCATCAGAAGGCTGGCTAAGAATAGAATAGAAAGAATGATAACAAAGATTTGTGGCTCAGCTCTCTGTCTGAGCCAGCTGACTGTGATTGGCCATTAATTACAAACAACCTCATGGGCCAATCACAGATGCACCTGTTGCATTCCACAGCAGCAGATAACCATTGTTTACATTTTGTTCCTGAGGCCTCTCAGCTTCTCAGGAGGAAAAATCCTAAGAATTTTTGATTAAAGATGTCTGTGACACTCATGGGTTGCAGACTGGAGGAAAACACGAAGCTGAGCCCTCAGACACCAGACAAATAACCCATGGATTGCAGCCCAGCCCACCCAGTGCTGCCCTGGAACAGCAGAGCTCTGGAGAGCAGAGCTCAGAGCAGAGACCCCAGCTGGGTCCTACAGCTGAGACTGTGCAGAATCAACAGAGGAAACTCCTGTAACAGGGCTAAAATAGTCAAATAAAAGCAGACTTTTATTTGGAAGCTTCCAGGTGTCCCAGTGGTCATGGGCACAGCCAGTATTGTATTTTTACAATTTTTAGAGGTTTACCAAACTAGCATATCTAACAAATATTGTCCAAGTAGAAGAGCAGTTGGTTAGGTAATTTTTCGCCCAGGTACTGCCCCACTGGAGTTGGTCCAGGGCTTCTTTGCCTCACTTCTCGTTATGTGTTCTCCAATTCTGATTAGAAAATGGAGTGTTCTTCTTGTAGGTCCTCAACTTGAAAATATGACTAAATAGCATTCCAGGAATGTGTTAGAAGGTTAGCTTCTTACTCTGAGCTGCATAAACACATTTTAATGGTCTACAAAGTCACAAATACATGAAAAATACAGAAAAAGCAAAAAAGTTCAGGCATCAGCTGGGCTGGAGCAGCCATTCTTCAGCTGCTGCTCCCAGGACCCTTCCCACTGCTTGGCTGTGTGTCCAACACACACCCAGGCTGCAGGATGGTCTCAGCACCTGGGACTGGGGCTGCTGGGAGCCTTTGCACCCCAAAAACCTGCTGGGTGTGGATGCTGGGTCTGCCTGGAGCTTGGCATTGGGGTGGGGCTGAGAGCAGCTGCTGCAGGGATGAAGAGACCACGGCTGTGCTGGGCTGGCCTGGGGATACCCAACACTGCCAGCCCAGCCCCAGCACCCATGTGTTGGGGAGATGAAACAGGAAAGCCTTATCAATGTGATTGTCTGGCAAAAGATTTTGAGAATATAGAAACTATAAGTGGGATTGAAATGAAAGCAAGCTTTGAGATCCCTCAGTTACTGAACAACTGGAAAACAATGGCATGGCCAGCTGAAGGTGATCCCCTTTTGATGGAACAACACCCTCTGCTTGCAGACAGGCCCAAGGGTCAGAGCAGACCCTACAGCTTGGCAGAAGGGACCCAAAGAGGAGTTTTTAGGGTTTAAAATGTACCACAGTATGGTAATGTAATGATTCTTATAGGCTTAATGTAAATGCTATAGGATTTGTATCTTGTACTAGATTGGTTAGTGAGAATTAGAATATTCAACACAGATGATTTATTGTATTGTAATGGGAACCTCGCTCTCTTACCCTTTTACTCTCTTACCTTTTTTACTCCCTTACGCTCTCACCCTCTCATCCTCTCTGCCCCTCTCTTCTCTCAGCCCTGCTCCAGCTGTGTTTGGCAGCTCCCAGCAGGGCCCTGCACCCAGGCCCTTTGCAATGAACCCCAAGTTCCTGACCTGGCCTCAGAGATCTCCGGTGTCTGTCCTTCTGCACTGTGCTACCCCCATCAATCTTACACCCATGGAATGTACAGGGGTCCCCTGGCCCAGCTCTGTGCAGGAGCAGCTTTTGCTGTCAGGTCTTTGTTCAGATCTTGCTGCACCTCTCCCCCTCCCCTTGGCTCCCCTGCACGTGCAGAATCTCTGGGGTGGGCTGGCCCCGGCTGCATGTTGGGTGCCCACCAAAGCTGCTTTATCAGTGCCCTCTGCAACTGGAAAGGGGAGAGAAAATAAAGGGAGAGGTAAACACTGGCAGAGATCCCTCCCTGGTCACCATCACCAGCACAACAGCCTGAACCTGGGGATAGCGATTGAATTTATTACCAAAAAATCAGAGCAGGACAATGAGAATTGAATAAATCTTAAAACCAGCTTTCCCTCACCTCTCCCTCTTCCCTGTTCACTCTGCTCTGCAGCCAGGCTGGGAGAGCTGGGGGTGCTCACCTGGAGAGGAGAAGGCTCCAGGGAGAGCTCAGAGACCCTTGCAGGGCCTGAAGGGGCTCCAGGAGAGCAGGGGAGGGACTGAGGACAAGGGATGGAGGGACAGGACACAGGGAATGGCTCCCAGTGCCAGAGGGCAGGGATGGATGGGATATTGGGAATTGGGAATTGTTCCCTGGCAGGGTGGGCAAGCCCTGGCACAGGGTGCCCAGAGCAGCTGTGGCTGCCCCTGGATCCCTGGCAGTGCCCAAGGCCAGGCTGGACACTGGGGCTGGGACACCCTGGGACAGTGGGAGGTGTCCCCCAAACCATTCTGGGATTCCCTGCCTGTTCCCATCTGCTCACAGTGAGTGCAGGGCGAGCTCAGGGCAGCCCCAAGCCCAGGGGGAGCCCTCAGCCCCTCAGCCAGGTGAGTCTCCCCAGGGCTGCAAAGGGAGCAGCTTTCTGCAAGAGATGCCTGAATAAATCAGCAGCCCTTCCTGCAGAGCCTTCTGAAGGATTCCTGGCACATTCCAACCTCAGCAGCACCGCCAGGACCAGGTGGGAACCTTTTCCAGAGGGGATTGATATGTCAGGCTGGAGCGGTGCTGGGATGATTTACAGGAACAACTCGTCCACACCGACCCCATTGCTCAGGCAGGGAGGCTGAAATGTGAGGGAAATCACGGAGCAGGAGCTGCCAGGGCCATCACTCACTGCTGGGAGCAGCAGCAGCCCGGGGCTGGCTGGAGAGGCAGGGCTGGGTGCACTGACACAGGGGCAGCCTCCACAGCAATGCTCCCGCTCTCTTCCCAGAGCTCACCCCTCCTGGCATTCCCAGAAAACCCTTCTGATCCTTCAGAGCAGGCCTGCCATGGACTGACAGCGGGGAGCTTTTCTCTCCTTGCCCTGCCCGGCCCAGCCCAGCCCGGCCCAGCCCGGCCCGGCCTGGCCCTGATGCAGTTTCATGGCAGGAGGGGCAGAGCAGCCCAGGGCACAGCTCAGACCCTCGCTGCCTCCCCCTGAGTTGATGAGCTGAGCAGCTGGCAGAGCTGGAGCCAGGCACAGCTCACACCAGGCCAGGGGCCAGCCCCTGCCATGTCCTGTGTCCCTGCAGAGGGTGCCCAGGGTGGCAGGCCATGCCTCTGTGCTCTGTGTTCTGGCTCTGGGCAGCCTCTGCGGTGCTCTGGGACCCAGAGCTCACTGAAACCAGGCCTGGCACATCAGCTGTGTGAGCTGGAGGGACCCCCAGGATCATCCAGCCCAGCTCCTGTCCCTGCCCAGACCCCCAACAACCCCACCCTGTCCATCCCTGGCAGTGCTGCCCAAAGGCTCCTGGAGCTCTGGCAGCCTCGGGGCCGTGCCCATTCCCTGGGCAGCCTGGGCAGTGCCAGCACCCTCTGGGGGAAGAGCCTTGCCCTGAGCTCAGCCTGAGCTGCCCTGGCCCAGCTCCAGCCGTGCCCTGGGTGCTGTCCCTGTCCCAGAGCAGAGCTCAGTGCCTGCCCCTCCACCTGCCCAGGAAATTCCTCCTGTGGGCACCTGGGCTCCTTCTCTCTGTGGCACTTCCTGTGGGAGCTGAGGAGCTCTGGAGAATGATCCCAGAACAAGGTTCCACCTGCCACTACTTCACATCAACTGCTCATCATACAGTTATGTGTAAAATACCTGGTTTATATTGTATTTATATTTTATTTAATTTATATATTTTATATTTTATATATGTGTTTATATTTATATTTTATTTAATTTATATATTTTATATTTTATACATGTATTTATATTTATATTTTCTTTAATTTATATATTTTATATTTTATACATGTATTTATATTTGTATTTTATTTAATCTATATAATTTTATATTTCATATATGTATTTATATTTATGTTTAATTTAATTTATTTATTTTATATTTTATATATGTATATTGATATTTTATTTACTTTATATATTTTTGTATTTATTTATATTGTTTTCTGTGCAGGTAGGATGGTTCAGTCTTGGTATCTGTTCTGCTCCAAGAGTCCCTCTGCCAGCACAGAACTTCCCTGCCCACAGCAGTGCATCAGTGCAGGCACTGAAAATGGAGCAGGAGCTGCCCTGGGTGCCTGGACAAATCCTGTCAGCACAGATCTTCCCTGAGTGCTGCCCCGGCCCAGGAGCCCTGCTGATGTAGAGCCTTCCAGTGCCCTCCAGAGCCTCCTCAGTGTCCCCCCGTACCTCCAGTGCCCCCCAGTGCCCCCCAGTGCCCTCCCAGTGCTCCCAGTGCTCCCAGTGCCCCCCAGTGCCCTCCCAGTGCTCCCAGTGCCCCCCAGGCTGCAGGGGCCCTGTCCAGCTGCTGGAAATGCCCAGGACAGAGCCATGGCCTTGTGCCCTTCACAAAGTCAGCAGGTAGAAGGTGTCAAACACAAACTCTGTCAGCAGGGCAGTGGTGGTGGCTCTAGAGAGCCCCTTTAGCTCTGGAGTTGGGTGTGCCCTGTGCTGTGCCCGTGCCTGGCCCCAGAGCAGGGGACACTCCTTTGGAAGGTGTCCCTGTGTCTCTGCAGGCCCCAGAGCAGGGGACACTCCTTTGGAAGGTGTCCCTGTGTCTCTGCAGGCCCCAGAGCAGGGGACACTCCTTTGGAAGGTGTTCCTGCGTCTGTGCAGGCCCCAGAGCAGGGGACAATGCTTTGGAAGGTGTTCCTGTGTCTGTGCAGGTGACCCTGCAGGCCCCAGAGCAGGGGACACTCCTTTGGAAGGTGTTCCTGTGTCTGTGCAGGTGTCTTTGCAGGCCCCAGAGCAGGGGACACTCCTTTGGAAGGTGTTCCTGTGTCTGTGCAGGTGTCTTTGCAGGCCCCAGAGCAGGGGACACTCCTTTGGAAGGTGTTCCTGTGTCTGTGCAGGCCCCAGAGCAGGGGACACTCCTTTGGAAGGTGTTCCTGTGTCTGTGCAGGCCCCAGAGCAGGGGACACTCCTTTGGAAGGTGTTCCTGTGTCTGTGCAGGTGACCCTGCAGGCCCCAGAGCAGGGGACAATGCTTTGGAAGCTGTTCCTGTGTCTCTGCAGGTGACCCTGCAGGCCCCAGAGCAGGGGACAATGATTTGGAAGCTGTTCCTGTGTCTCTGCAGGTGACCCTGCAGGCCCCAGAGCAGGGGACACTCCTTTGGAAGGTGTTCCTGTGTCTGTGCAGGCCCCAGAGCAGGGGACACTCCTTTGGAAGGTGTTCCTGTGCCTCTGCAGGTGACTGTGCCACAGGGGTGTCACACTGCAGCAGGTGACATCCCCAGCTGCTGCCTGCCCACATCTCCCCCTGCCTCCTGGGAGCACAGCAGTGCCAGAACGTGGCAGAGACTCAATGCAGAGTGCCAGGATGGTCTGGAAGGGCTGGAAGGGACCTTAAAAGAGCATCTTGTCCCCCTTACACTAGAAAAACACTCCTGGTCTTTTGGTGCCCTTTTCTGCATCTGGCTCCTCTCAGAGGTGTTTTCGGGTGCTCCCAGCCCCATCAGACACAGGACAGCTGCAGCCACAAGGCCGTGAGGGAGAAAAGTGAAAAGCCTGTTCTGGAGCAGAACAAGATACACTATATTCAATACTGGGATTCGGGAGTCAATTCCTTTAGGCTCTGCTAAAAAAGAAAGAGGTGAGTGTGTCGCAGACATCTTTTCATTAAAAATCTTTCTTGGGATTTTTTCTTTCTGAGAAGCTGAGACGCCTCAGGAACAAAATGTAAACAATGGTTATCTGCTGCTGTGGAATGCAACAGGTGCATCTGTGATTGGTCTCATGTGGTTGTTTGTAATTAATGGCCAATCACACTCAGCTGGCTCTCTGTCCAAGCCACAAGCCTTTGGTGATTCATTCTTTTCTATTCTTAGTTATTAGCCTTCTGATGAGAATTTTTTCTTCTATTCTTTTTAGTATAGTTTTAATTTAGTTAATTAAATTAATTTAATTTAAATTAAATTAATTTAATTTATATTTTAGTAATATATATCATAAAATAATAAATCAAGGCTTCTGAAACATGGAGTCAGATCTCCGTCTCTTCCCTCATCCTAAGACCCCTGTGAACACTGTCACAGTGGGTGTGAGCACAGCAAAGGGCAATGAATTCCATTTCATGTGCCCTATTTCCCCACATCCACCTCCCTCAGTGCCCACAGGCCCAGGAATGTGGCCTAAATCGTTTGGGAGCCCTGTGCTCACAGCTGGAAAGAGCAGGGAGGGATGCCACTGTGCAAACAAGACTCCCAACGTGCAGGAAGAGAACTGATCCCAGTGTGATTAAGCATCAGGTAGAGATGAACATGTAATTATCCAGTCAAAGCAAGGAGGCTTCATCTCGAGGAGGCTGGCTGCTCTCCAGAGTCACTGCAACTGTGAGCACCCAGCTCCCCCACAGATCTACTGCCTGGCACTCCCCTCCAGCTCCCCCACAGATCTACTGCCAGGCACTCCCCTCCTGCACCACCTGCTGCGGGACACCCCCTTGCACACAGGGAAATGGGGAGCAGGGATGTCACACAGGGAAATGGGGAGCACAGGTGTCACACAGAGAAATGGGGAGCAGAGATGTCACACAGGGAAATGGGGAGCACAGGTGTCACACAGGGAAACGGGGAGCAGAGATGTCACACAGGGAAATGGGGAGCACAGGTGTCACACACACACACAGCAATGGGCAGCACAGGTGTCACACACACAGGGAATTGGGAAGCACAGGTGTCACACAGCAATGGGAAGCACAGGTGTCACACACAGCAATGGGAAGCACAGGTGTCACACACAGCAATGGGAAGCACAGGTGTCACACACACAGCAATGGGCAGCACAGGTGTCACACACACAGCAATGGGAAGCACAGGTGTCACACACAGCAATGGGAAGCACAGGTGTCACACACACACAGCAATGGGCAGCACAGGTGTCACACACACAGCAATGGGAAGCACAGGTGTCACACACACACACACACACACACACACACACAGCAGTGGGAAGCACAGGTGTCACACACAGAGGAATGGCCAGCACAGGTGTCACACAGACAGCAATGGGCAGCACAGGTGTCACACAGACAGCAATGGGAAGCACAGGTGTCACACACACAGCAATGGAAAGCACAGGTGTCACACACACAGCAATGGGCAGCACAGGTGTCACACACAGCAATGGGCAGCACAGGTGTCACACACACAGCAGTGGGAAGCACAGGTGTCACACACACAGCAATGGGCAGCACAGATGTCACACACACAGCAGTGGGAAGCACAGGTGTCACACACACAGCAATGGGCAGCACAGATGACACACAAACACGAAGCACAGGTGTCACACACACAGCAATGGGAAGCACAGGTGTCACACACTCACAGCATTGGAAGCACAGGTGTCACACACACACAGCAATGGGCAGCACAGGTGTCACACACAGGGAATTGGGAAGCACAGGTGTCACATAGACAGCAATGGGCAGCACAGGTGTCACATAGACAGCAATGGGCAGCACAGGTGTCACACACACACAGCAATGGGAAGCACAGGTGTCACACACAGCAATGGGAAGCACAGGTGTCACACACAGCAATGGGCAGCACAGATGACACAGAAACACGAAGCACAGGTGTCCAGCATGGGCACACAGCAGCAGAAGCAGTTTCTCAGTTTCTGTGCCTTGTCCCACAGCCTGGGGCAGGACAGGCCCGAGCACACCCTGGAGCATCCCTGCATGCCAAAGTCACAGCCCCAGCTGCCTCCCAGTGACCTCTGCGCCACAGCTGCTGGGGCAAACAGCCCGAGGAGGGGCAGGATCTGCAGCAAGAGCAGCCCCAGCCCTGTACAGATGTGTTCTCTCCATTTCCAGATTAACCTTTCAGAAATGTCAGCCAAACAACCGCTGCCTCCCTCGTACAACCAGAAATTTTTGGGCCTGTGACTAGAGCTTCAATTAACTCCTTCAGTGCTCCTGCTCACCTTCCAGCCCTCTCCCAGGAAATTCCAGCTCCAGGGCCCTTTCTTCTGCTGCTATTTTGATGCCCTGCACGTTGTGACCTCTCTCTCCTGCTGCACCACTTGGGATGGTGGAGTCAGAGGGCACTGCTGGAACAGGAGTGCTTGCAGGTGTGTTCAAAAGGGAGGAGGAGAACATTCCTAACCTGGGCTGCCACTGCAGCAAGAGCAGGGCAGGGTGGGATCAGCCTCCCTCCCATGAGATGTCCATAAACAACAGAGTGTGCTGCACCACACTGCACAGGAATGCTCCTGCTCTCTTCCCAGAGCTCACCTCTCCTGGCATTCCCAGAAAACCCTGCTGCTCCTGCCGTGGGCTGGTCCAGGCACCCAAGAATGACCCAGTGTTCCAGCTGTGGGCACACTGCCCCTCTGGCAGCATGTTCATCCAGAGCTCTCCTGTTCATTCAGTACGTACAGGGCTCCTGGAAAATCCAGGATGGGCAGGAGGCAGCTGGGAGTAACCAAGAGCAAACAGAGGGAAGGGGGCAGGCAAGGAAGGAGGGGCAGAGGGGATCAGGGGATGCCTGAGCTGGGCTGGCGGTGTGGGAAGGAAGAGGATTAGGGAATCACCTCTGCACCTTGTCACTCTGGAGGAGCAGAAAGAGAGCGGCCAGAGGGAGCCCCTGCCCTCCCCAGGTGCCACCTGCCCTCTGCAGGCGCTGCAGGAAGGGGCTGCAGGCCCTGGGCTGCACAGAATTCACATCTGCACTTACAGGGGGTCTGGACAGCTCTCCTGGGTCATTTGCAGATGGGGTTTCAAGGACCTATTGAAGGTATCCCTGCCCATGGCAGGGATTAGAACCAGATGAGCTTTAAGGTCCCCTCTAACCCAGCCCCTGCTGTGACTCTGATCCCAGCACCTCGGGCCAGCTGAGGCTGTTGGCACAAACAAGGCCCACACTGAGTAAATCACCCCCAGCTGCCCCAAGTGTCCAGCTGGGTGCCTTTGGTGGAGTCTCTTTGTTCCACAGATGATTGTGGGCTGGGTCAGTGGGAGGCACCCTCAGCCTCTGGTTTTGCACTCAGGAGAAACTGAACCCTGGCTCACCTTGCAGTGATGCCTACATGGGAAGGTGGAAACTGGGCAGGCCTTGGAGGGGTGTGGTTGTGACAACAACCCCGAGGGCGAGCTGGAGAGATGGCCAACATTGGGGTGACAAACCCAGTGAGGAATGAAGGCTCAGTAGCATTTCTATACCCAGTGTACACAGGTAAAGACAATTACACACATTATAGAAGCTCAGAATGGATTGGGCTGGAAGGGACCTTAAAGCCCCCTCAGTGCCCCCCCAGCCATGGCAGGGACACCTCCCACTATCCCAGGTGCTCCCAGTGTCCAGCCTGGCCTTGGGCACTGCCAGGGATGCAGGGGCAGCCACAGCTGCTCTGGGCACCCTGTGCCAGGGCCTGCCCACCCTGCCAGGGAACAATTCCCAATTCCCAATATCCCATCCAGCCCTGCCCTCTGGCACTGGGAGCCATTCCCTGTGTCCTGGCATTCCAGTTCTTGATGAAAAATCCCTCCCTGGCTTCCTTGCAGCCCCTTCAGACCCTGGCAGGTGCTGTGAGGTCTCCACACAACCTTCTCTGATCAATCCCAGCTCCCAGCCCGGCTCCCACGGGAGGGGTTCCAGCCCAGAGCTGCTCCCAGAGCTCCCTGTCCCATATGTGGGGGCGCCAGGGCTGGATGCAGAGTCCCAGGTGGGGTTTCACATGGATACAGACACATGCACACATTGTCCACGGATCTGGTGGCAGCTGAAGCTCTGCCTAGCAGGGACAGAGCCACCACCTCCCCACACCGTGGATGTTCATCTTTCCCCGGCACAATCCTTCCCTCCTCCTTTCCTCGCTGAGCAAATGAGTTCACTTAATAAAAATCCATCTTTCTGCTGCCCAGATGGGCCGGCTGCAGATGGGATCTGCCCGTGCAGGAACCAGGGAAGGGGCCGGGGGGCTCAGCAGGGTGGGGATCCAGCTACAGCGAAACGCTCGGGCTCTGTGGGTAAACTGAGGCGAGCCGCTGTCCTTGCTGCCCGCGGGAGAGGGATCCCCAAGGGCAGGGACGGCGAGAGGGCTCAGCCACAGGGAGGAGTTCTCAAAGGGCTCTCTGACATCCTTCCCTCGGGAGAGCAGCGGCTCCGCTCCCGCCGCAGCCGAATCTGGTGAGGAAGAGGAGGCAGCGCACGTTCGGATGTCTCTCACCGCCTCCCCGTGCGCAGATCCAGAGCAGGGGCAAACACCCGCCGAGGTCTCCGCTGCCTCCCGAGGGGCTCCGAGCCGCGGTGCCCGGGCGGTGCGGGCGCGGCTGCGGCGGGAGCCGGGGAGGAGGAGGAGGAGGAGGAGGAGGAGGAGGAGGAGGAGGAGGGAGCGGGCCCGGTGCCCGCCGAGCCCGGCCGTCCCTCTCCGCCGCTTCCTTTAGGTGGCACCGCTTCTCCAGGAATGAGCGCCCGGCCCCGCGCAGCCCTGCCCGGGCCGCGGCCGCACCGCGGGGGCTCCGCCGCGCTCCGCACCGTCGGAGCGGCCCCTCCTCCCCTCGCCAGCCCGTGCCCGGCTCCCCCGTCCTCCCGCTCACTCCTCCAGCCAGTAAATCCGATCTAGGCTGATTCCTCTCACGTCAAACCACATGATCCCATAAAACATTCATCGCCTCTCCATCCCCGCTCGCTCGCCGCTCGCTCCCGGGATCCAGCGCAGCCGGCCCCGCTCCCCGCCGGGATCCGCCGCAGCCCCGGCCCCGTGCGTGCGGCGGGCGGGCGGGCGGAGCGAGCAGGAGGCAGCGAGGCAGGCGAGGCGAGGCGAGGCAGGGAGGGGGAGCCTCGCCTGGATGCTGACTCCAGCTCGGGGGCTGCTCATTCCCCCGATGAGCGAGGGCACCGGGAGCGCCCCCCCCCTCCCCGTGCGCCGCCGCTCCCCGCTCGGGCTGAAGTTTGGCTCCGGGATCTGCCCCGCTTTCCCAAGGATTGTACCGCTGCCGCTCCACTTTGCGCCTCCAGACGTGCCTTCCCCGACCCCTAAGATGAAGAGGGCGATAGCTGAAGGTACGTGCGCCCCGGTGTCCCTCCGCCGCCGCGGCTCCCCCGGGCAGGGCACGGCGGCCGCGGCCCCAACTCCGCCCGGCGCCGGGAACTTCCCTCGCCGCAACTTTTTTCCCCCGTGGGGTCCTCGGGAGCGGCCAAGGTGCCACGAGGAGAAGAGGGGCCGGGAGAGGCGGCGGGGAGGGCGCGGGGGGAGCGGGAGCGCCGCGGCTGCGGGAGCGGAGCGGAGGCGAGGCCAGAGGGGGAGCGAGCCCCGGGCACGGCTCGGCTCCAGCCGCGAGCACGGCATTGGCAGGGAACGAGGACAGAGGGATGGTGGAAAGGGAGCAGCGGGCTAAGCCCCCTCCAGCCGCCGCCCAGCCTGCCTTGGCTCAGATCGGCCTTGGGGTGACCGGGGGAAGTTAGTGCCTCCGGGGGAAGCGCGTCCGCACCCCGCATCCCGCACCCCGCATCCCGCGGCGGAGGGGCCGGGACGGGCGGCAGAGGGGATGGGGCAGCCCGGCTTGCCCCGCTCGCAGCCCCGACCCCGCTGCCCGAGCCCGT
This sequence comes from Melospiza georgiana, assembly GCF_028018845.1. NCBI lineage: Eukaryota > Metazoa > Chordata > Aves > Passeriformes > Passerellidae > Melospiza > Melospiza georgiana. The sequence continues at coordinate 13,593,426 of NC_080447.1, read as the reverse complement.
CCCGCTCCTGGAGCCGCCGCACGGGGAAGTTCCCGGAGGCTCCGGGGGCTCCGCAGGGTTCCGGGGTGCGGCGGGGGCTCCCCGCAGAGCTCAGGGTCCCGCCGGCCGCTTTGTGCTCGGAGCCAGAGGCTGGGAAGGGCTGGGGGTGCGGGGCTGGACCCCCTTTCCTTTCGCCAGGAGACAGGGACGGAGCTCGCAGCCTGGCACGGCCGGACTGTGCCCGCACCTTTCCCGTGCTCTTCGGCGATAACCTTCGCTTCCCGGCCCCGGGTGCGGGCTGGGGCCGGGCAGGGCTGGCACAGGGGCCGGGGCTGCGGCGGCTCCCGGAGCTCCCCGGTGCCGCCGTGCTGTGGCCGCTTGCGCGGGACCGGGGGCACCGGGAGGCGGCCCCAGTTTGGAGGGGCACGGTGCCCGCTGGAGCAGCAGCGTGTGCCGCCCAGGTGTGCTCGCCGGGAGCCAGCCCAGGTTTGCAGTTTGGAACGGGAGGGATCGGCCCGTGGTGGAGCTCCCGGGCTGGCCGGGGGAGGTTCGGGCGTGCGGAGCCTCTGCCCGCTCTGACTCTGCTCCGTGCCGTGCCCGGCTCGCTTCCCGTGCCCGTCAGCGACACAGATACCATTCCCTTTCCCTTTCTATTTTGGAGGGCACTCTGGCTGATTTATTTGTGACGATCAAAGGACACATCCGAGCTGTGATCCATCCCGCACGCTGCCTCCTCGAGAGGCTTTGTGTCGATGTGAAACGCGAAATGGCCAATTTATTGCTGTTTGGGAAGCACCTCGGGAGCGGGCTCGGCTCTGGCAGCCTGTCCCCGGCCCGCGGGGCATGCTGAGAGCGGAGCCTCCATTTGCCCGGGCTGCCGTGGGTGTGAGCCCGGGGCTCGGTGCCCTGCTCGGCCGATGCGGGCTGTGCCCGGTGCTCGGTGCCCTGCTCGGCCGGTGCCAGGCTGTGCCCGGGGCTCGGTGCCCGCTCGGCCGGTGCCAGGCTGTGCCCGGTGCTCGGTGCCCTGCTCTGCCGGTGCGGGCTGTGCCCATGGCTCGGTGCCCGCTCGGCCGGTGCGGGCTGTGCCCGGGGGTCGGTGCCTGCTCGGCCAATGCCAGGCTGTGCCCGGGGCTCGGTGCCTGCTCTGCCGGTGCCAGGCCGTGCCCGGGGCTCGGTGCCCGCTGTGCCCGTGCCAGGCCGTGCCCGGGGCTCTCTGTCAGAGCCGGGCAGGGCTGGGTGTGCCCGCTCCCCTCGCTCCATCCCCGCTGCTGCAGCGCTGCTCTCCCCACGCACCCACACTCGCGGCTGCCGCCAGCGCCGTGTGGAACAACAGAGGGGATAATGAAATATAAAAACTGTGTTACAACGGCTTTATTTATAGAACAAGGCTTGGAGGAGTTCGGGGTTGAATTATTTGCTTTTTTGCTGCAGTTTATGAATTGCTCCTGTGAGAGGCTGCCTTGCTGGCAGGTTTGGCTGGAAAGTCCTCGCGAACCTGGGGGATTCTGTTTAGCTGAGTGTCCATCCTGCTGGATCTGGACTACATTTCCCACTGTGGGCTGCCAGGATGCTTCAAGTGCCTTGTAAGCCAGAAATAGCCACCAGGGGCAGTTGGACAGGCAGAGCTTTCCCTGTTCTCAGCACTTGCTGCCTTATTAACACGATTCATTTTTACTGAAAAGGGGCTTTCTATGCTTATTCTTTTTTTTTTTTTTTAACCCGAATACAAACCCTGTAATATGAGAACCTACATCAACATCACCGATGGGAGAGCAGCTCCTTTTTTTTCCTCTTGAGAGAAGACACCATTCATTGCATTATTCTGTATTTCCTGTCTTTATAATGTAAATTTTTTATCACGGGCCCGCTGCATTTTCTGGGCTTTGTCCCCCCTTAGGCAGCCGAGGGCAGAGAGCTCAGATGTGTATCCATGGGGCCATCAAGGGCTGTGTGTGGAGAGGTTTTCTAGGGAGGAATGTGCTTCAAGAGGAATTTTAGGGCAGGAAGGTGGAGGTGCTGTTGCACCACTTGGTGCCTGGGCATTGAACCGGTGCAGACATCACTGTTCCCTGCTGGATCTGGGATGTTTTCCCAGACAAAGCTGGGCCAGAGGAGGAGTTAATGAGAAGCGGTGAGAAGTGTGGAGGGCTGTGGTCAGCACGTGAATTCCCTCAATGCTCAGGAGCTCCAGGCTGGGCTTGGGAAACCTCCCGGGAGCCTGGGGTGTCCATAAAGGAGTGAAAGGAGAGGGAGTGGCCGGTGGGAAGGAGCAAGGGGACATTTGGCACACAGCATCTCTCTCTGCTCTGCCCTGCTCCCTGCCCTGCTCTGCAAGGGCAGGAGAGTGGCTGTGGCTCCATCCGCTCATCTTGTGGAGCTGGAAGCTGGCAAGGGCCACGGGGATGCCCAACTGAGATCCCACATTCCCTGTGCCTGCTGCCACAGGCCCTGGGTAATCTTCTTCTGACCCCAGCAATGACTTGGGCCTCAGCTTTCCAAAGGAACAACCAGAATCCAGCAGCACAGATGGGAATTTTCCACCTTTCATCTCAGAAGCAGTGAGGAGCCTGTGAGCTGGGGGCAGGGCAGGGGAGGATGCTCTGAGGCTGCTGCACACACAGCCTTACTCAGCCCTGCTCAGCCTTGCTCAGTCCTGCTGCCTGAGGGTACTGGGGCTTCCCTTCCCTTCCCTTCCCTTCCCTTCCCTTCCCTTCCCTTCCCTTCCCTTCCCTTCCCTTCCCTTCCCTTCCCTTCCCTTCCCTTCCCTTCCCTTCCCTTCCCTTCCCTTCCCTTCCCTTCCCTTCCCTTCCCTTCCCTTCCCTTCCCTTCCCTTCCCTTCCCTTCCCTTCCCTTCCCTTCCCTTCCCTTCCCTTCCCTTCCCTTCCCTTCCCTTCCCTTCCCTTCCCTTCCCTTCCCTTCCCTTCCCTTCCCTTCCCTTCCCTTCCCTTCCCTTCCCTTCCCCCAGGATTCACCTGCAGGGCCGGGAGGAGCGGCTCCCCCCAGGCTCAGGTGTTTGTTTGTCCTCTCCCCCTTGGATTTGCGATGCTCTCTGCTGCTGTCACCTTCAGTGAGACACATCTCTGAGTGCCAGGCGCCTCTTTGGATGTTCCTCGAGAGGTTTTCTCTTCTTGCAGGAGGCACAGCCCCCGTGGAACAAGGAGCACCCACCCTGCAGCACTGCACAGGGGCTGGCACAGGCAGCAGCTCAGCCTGGGGCCTGCCAGGGCTGGGACTGAATTTCTGGGAGTGTTTGTCCCTCCTGGGACTTTCTGGGAATGCTTGTCCCTCGTGGCCATGTGGGCAGCTCTGTGCTGTGTCCCAGAGCAGCCGGAGCTGTTTGGGATTTGTGATGAGCAGGGTGTCAGGGCTCCTCCATCACAGCGCTGTGGGAGGGAGCAGTGAGGCTGCTGAGACACAAATTCCACCTTCTCCTCCCCCTTCCTGCTGTGGCTGCAACTCCTGGAGGTTTCCAGAGGCTGAGGGAAAAGGGGACAATTGTACTGGAAAGTCTTAATCAGCTGAAAGAGGCTGAGGGTGGATCCTGCTGTGCTTGCGTGGAGGTGTTGGGGGAATTCGCGCAGAGTTTGCTCAAATGTGCAAACTCACCCCAGGCTGAGCTGCATGTGCCTGGCACTGCTGGGACACAGGGAATGGGCTCTGGGGGGGCTGCTCACCCTCTGGGGGGTGTTCAGAGGGGTGTGGAGGCTCAGGGCAGGTGACAAAGCTGCTTCCCTGGGGCTGGGGGCAGCTCTTGGCCAGGCCCTGCCTGTGGGCAGAGCACAGCTGTGGTGGGGGACAGGCAGGGCACAGCTGTGGGGTGGGACAGACAGAGCACATCTGTGGTGTGGCACAGAGCACAGCTGTGGTGTGGCACAGAGAGCACAGCTGTGGTGTGGGACACAGAGCACAGCTGTGGTGTGGCACAGGAGAGGAGAGCACAGCTGTGGTGTGACACAGACAGAGCACATCTGTGGTGTGGCACAGAGAGCACAGCTGTGGTGGGGGACAGACAGAGCAGGGCACAGCTGTGGTGGGGGACAGACAGGGCACAGCTGTGGTGTGACACAGAGCAGGGCACAGCTGTGGTGGGGGACAGACAGGGCACAGCTGTGGTGTGGCACAGGTAGAGCACAGCTGGGGTGTGGGACAGAGCACATCTCATGGTGTGGCACAGGCAGGGCACAGCTGGGGTGTGACACAGAGCACATCTGTGGTGTGGGACAGGAGAGCAGAGCTGTGGTGTGACACAGAGAGCACATCTGTGGTGTGGCACAGACAGAGCACAGCTGTGGTGTGGCACAGACAGAGCACATCTGTGGGGTGGCACAGAGCACAGCTGTGGGGTGACACAGAGCACAGCTGTGGTGTGGCACAGACAGAGCACATCTGTGGGGTGGCACAGAGAGAGCACATCTGTGGGGTGGCACAGCCCCTGCCCTGTCTGCTTTGCTCTGGCAGTTCTCCTGGAAGGCCTCTGCAGTCTGCTCTTGTTTCTCCCTTCCTGGTACTCTTGCCCAGGGCACTGAGCCTTTCTGTGATGTTCTCCCAGCTCTTCCAGCCCTGTCCTCAGAGTGATGCTGAGTTCTGTCCCAGGGGGCCCAGGGGACGCTAAAGTGAGCCCAGAGCTGAGTGTGGAGCTGGGCAGTCCCTGGTCACCCCCTCAGCAGGGCCACAGAGGCAGTGACAGACTGCTGGTCCCCTGAGGGCTGCTGCTGCATCCACAGCAGGTTTGTGTCTCTGGGCTGGCCCACCTTCCTCCCACCCTTCGCTCTGCAGATTTCACAGCGTTTATTGTCCCTCTCCTGGAACCAGGAGATCAGCAGAGCACTTCAGTTTTATTTGGAATCCTCCCTGGTTGTCAAGGAAAGCAGAAACACTCCACAAGCACATGCAAAACATCCAGGAGACTGGAAACAAAGCAACACAAACGCTCCAGTGCTGGGGTTTTAGTTCAGTTTCTGGAGAGCTCAGCAGTTTGAGGCATCACCCTGATGGCTCTCAAGGAGCAGAGCTGGCTCCTGTCTGCAGGGCTCAGGCAAGCCAGGCTCACAATGTCTGCTTTCATGAAATCGTGCGATATTTTGGATGTTATAATCTGGATACACCTGGAGGGATCTAAAGGACCTCTTGCTCAAAGCCCAGCTGGTTTCACAGCCAGATCTGGCTGCTCAGGGGCTTGGATGTCTTCCCAAGGATGGAGATGCCCTGTCCCCCTCCACAGCCTGTCTGCAGCCCAAGCCCTTTCTCACCTGGCCTGGGTCACACCACGGGTGCTCCCTGTCCCTTTGGTGGCCTGGGGGTGCCTGGCTCTGTCCCTGGCTCTGTCCCTGGCTGGGGCAGGAGTGATGGGGAGCTTCGTCCTAGGTCCCTGTGAGGTCAGAGCAGGGGCTGCAGAGGTGCCAAAGAGGGGTAAAAGCAGGCGTGACAGCCAGGTGCCATGGCAGGGACACTCAGGGTGGCAGCAGGGACACTCAGGGTGGCAGTGAGACACTCAGAGTGGCAGCAGGGACACAGAGTGGCAGCAGGGACACTCAGAATGGCAGTGGGACACTCAGGGGGCCAGCAGGGACACTCAGGGTGGCAGTGGGATACTCAGGGTGACAATGGGACACTCAGGGTGGCAGCAGGGACACTCAGGGTGACAATGGGACACTCAGAACAGCAGCAGGGACACTCAGGGTGGCAGTGGGACACTCAGGGTGACAATGGGACACTCAGAGTGACAATGGGAAACTGAGAACAGCAGCAGGGACACTCAGAATGGCAGCAGGGACACTCAGGATGGCAGCAGGACACTCAGGGTGGCAGCAGGGACACTCAGGGTGGCAGTGGGACACTCAGGGTGGCAGTGGGACACTCAGGGTGACAATGGGACACTCAGGGTGGCAGTGGGACACCCAGGGTGACAATGGGACACTCAGTACAGCAGCAGGGACACTCAGGGTGACAATGGGACACTCAGGGTGGCAGTGGGACACCCAGGGTGGCAGTGGGACACCCAGGGTGGCAGCAGACCCTTGCAGACACTGTCCTGTGCCCGTGTTTGCTGTGTGGCTGCTCCTGGAGGAGCCCCTGGCCTGGTTGCAGCCCGCCAGGCTGCAGTCCCTCATCAATGGTAATTACACACAGCTGCCCTGGGGCTCTGCAGCCCTCAGATGCCCCCTGTGCTGACTCCCTGCAGGGACAGGGACCTCTCTGGGGACACACAGAGCTGGCCAGACCCCAGGGCCCTGCAGGTGCTGGGGGAGGCTCCAGAGCAGGGCCATTGCACCCCAGCTCAGCTCTGTGGGGATTGCTCTGTCCAGGCTTTGGAAAGCCCCAGTGATGGAGCCCTGCTGGCCTTTCCCAGTACTGGAGCTGATGGAAAATCTCTCCTGATGTCTGACCTGAAGCTCCCAGGCTGCAGCTCGTGGCTGTGGCTCCTTGCTGTGTCACCTGGCACACCAAGGTGTGCTTTGCTCTGCCATCCTTTCAGCTGCCCTGGAAATCTCCCTTCACCTTCTCTCTGCCCAGCCCAACCATCATAATTCCCTCTGCCTGACCCTGCAGGACATACTGGGACCTATATTGGGAATGGGGAATTGTTCCCTGGCAGGGTGGGCAGGCCCTGGCACAGCTGGGGCTGCCCCTGGATCCCTGGCAGTGCCCAAGCTGGGTTGGATATTGGGGCTTGGAGCAGCCTGGCACAAGGGATGGACATCAGCTCCTTCTTCCTTCCAGGAGCTGCATACTGACAGCTTCCCAATCCTTTTGGTGCTTGTTGGCTGGAGCTGACTCCCAGGAACCTCCTTGTCCAGCATTCCTGTCCTTGAGCCGTGCTCTGAGAGCCTTTAATGTCAGCTGTGCCCCCATCCCACTGCAGCTGCAATTCCACAGGGGAGCAGAGGGAGGCTCAGGGCCTGGATGGGAGTGAGTTTCCATCCCAGCTTTTCTCCTGCCTGGATGGAGTTTCCATCCCATCCCAGCTTTTCTCCTGCCTGGATGGAGTTTCCATCCCATCCCAGCTTTTCTCCTGCCTGGATGGAGTTTCCATCCCATCCCAGCCCAGCTTTTCTCCTGCCTGGATGGAGCTTCCATCCCATCCCAGCTTTTCTCTGCCTGGATGGAGTTTCCATCCCAGCCCAGCTTTTCTCCTGCCTGGATGGAGCTCCCATCCCATCCCATCCCATCCCATCCCATCCCATCCCATCCCATCCCATCCCATCCCATCCCATCCCATCCCATCCCATCCCATCCCAGCTTTTCTCTGCCTGGATGGAGCTTCCATCCCATCCCAGCTTTTCTCCTGCCTGGATGGAGCTTCCATCCCATCCCATCCCATCCCATCCCAGCTTTTCTCTGCCTGGATGGAGTTTCCATCCCATCCCAGCTTTTCTCCTGCCTGGATGGAGTTTCCATCCCAGCCCAGCTTTTCTCCTGCCTGGATGGAGTTTCCAGCCCATCCCATCCCAGCCCAGCTTTTCTCTGCCTGGATGGAGTTTCCAGCCCAGCCCAGCTTTTCTCCTGCCTGGATGGAGTTTCCATCCCAGCCCAGTTTTCTCCTGTCAGGATGGAGCTTCCATCCCATCCCAGCTTTTCTCCTGCCTGAATGGAGTTTCCATCCCAGCCTAGCTTTTCTCCTACCTGGATGGAGTTTCCATCCCATCCCAGCTTTTCTCTGCCTGGATGGAGTTTCCATCCCATCCCATCCCATCCCATCCCATCCCATCCCATCCCATCCCATCCCATCCCATCCCATCCCAGCTTTTCTCTGCCTGGATGGAGTTTCCATCCCAGCCCAGCTTTTCTCCTACCTGGATGGAGTTTCCATCCCATCCCATCCCATCCCATCCCATCCCATCCCATCCCATCCCATCCCATCCCATCCCATCCCATCCCATCCCATCCCATCCCATCCCATCCCATCCCATCCCATCCCATCCCATCCCATCCCATCCCATCCCATCCCATCCCATCCCAGCTTTTCTCCTGCCTGGATGGAGTTTCCATCCCAGCCCAGCCCATCTTTTCCCGGTCCCGCTGGAGCTGGCCCCGTTCCCTCCCTGGCTCTGGGAGCCCTGGTGCCTCTCCAGCGCTCCGTGCTTTGTTTTCTCTCTCCGTGCTGCACCTTCTGCTGGAAACAAAGGGATGTTTGCATTCCAGCGCGACGCTTCCCTTTCCTCCCTGAGTGCAGGGCATAATTACAGTGCCTCGCACTAATTGATCCCTTATTAGTGCTAATTGTGATTTACGTGGTGCTTTAGGAAGGGGCATTTCTGTGGCAGGAGTGATGCTCTAATGTCACACTTGTGATGTGTCACCTCATCTCCCGTGAGCTGCTCGTGGGGGAAGCGGGTTCACTTTTATTTTTTTTGTTAAAAACCAATCTTTTGCAAGAACCATCTGGCTGCTAAATTCTCCTCCCGGAGCTGTGCGGTTTGCAGGGAGTTCATTTGCGTCTTTAGCTACTAAAGAGGAAGTAAAAGTGACTGATTAGTCTGAGACTGGGACCATTCCCATCAAAGTGACAGATTTTGCGAGCTGGATTTGGGGAAGTGTTTAAAACTGGTGTGTTTTCATTAAATTTTGAAGGCTGTGGGCAGAAGTGTGCTCTGGGCGCTGCAGCTCAGGCTCAGCCCTGCACCCTGGGTTCTCCTGTCACTGTGAATTGTGGGGCTGCTCAAATTTCCCTCTGCTTGTTTGATGACTTTAAATATTGATTTTAATTGTGCCTCTTCCTTAAGGCTGTGAGTGATGGTGGGAGCCAGGGACAATGATCCCTGAGCACAACACAGCCACGTGCTCTGGGAGAGGGGAGCTCAGCCTGGCTCTCAGCACAGGGGAGACAGAAAGGAAAATCCTGTGGAGCCCCCAAATTCAGCTTTCCCTGCTCGCACGGGGGTTTGCAGGGATGTGCCAGGAGCTGCTGGCCAGGCTGGGCTCTCAGGAGCCCTTTGGGGGTGCTGGGGTAAGGCTGGCAGGGCTCCACGCTCTCCTCTGTGCAGAGGGGTTGTTGGAAAGCCTCAGAGCAAATCCAGAGTTCGGGAATGTGGGATTTACCTGTGCAGAGACAAATGGGCAGTGGGAGCCAGCAGGACCTGTGGGACTTGCACTGCAAGGATCTGGAGGGACAGGACAGAGAGGTGGATTCAAACTGAGAGAGGGTGGGTGTAGAGTGGATATCAGGGGAGATCCTTCCCTGCTCAGGGTGCCCAGAGCAGCTGGGGCTGCCCCTGGATCCCTGGCAGTGCCCAAGGCCAGGCTGGACACTGGGGCTGGAGCACCTGGGACAGTGGGAGCTGTCCCTGCCATGGCAGGGGTGGCACTGGGTGGGCTGTGATGTCCCTTTCCACCCAGCCATCCTGGGATTGCACATCCCCGGGGCACTGGCATGTTTTCAGAGCAGTGGGAGCTGTGCTGCCCTTCTCCCCGTGCCCAGGCTCCTTCCCAAGCACAGATCCTGATGGATCTGGCCCTGATCAATGCTCTGTGGCCGTGCAAACACGGTTAGCATTGGCTTTACACTAGAGGGCTGTCTGTCCCTTTCCCTTTGAGAGCAGCCCTTGTGCCGGGATCCCAGTTTGATCCCGGGGTGGGGAGGCTGCAGGCTGGGGTGTGGGCTCAGCTCTTCTCTCTGTGCTGCTCTGCCCGGGCCCTCTGGAGCTGTTTCTGGTCAAGTGGAGATCTCTGGCTCTGCCCCTGTCCAGAAGCAGCAGTTTCCACACAGGATTCCTTCCCCTCCTGTTCTTCCAGGCCCCTTTTGCTGCCAGCAGTGGGGCACTCTGTAGTACAGGGGTGCTCTGGGTTCCCAGGAGTGTGGTGGCATCTCCTGCCTCTGCCCTGGTGAGGATCTGCAGCCCTGAACATCTGCACACCCAGCCTGGGGTCACAGACAGGAGCTGCTCTGGAAATGGCTCTGGGGGCTGGAGGAGCCTTCAGTGTCCCAGGGCTGAAAGAGATTTGGTGTGGGAATCTACAAAATTAGAGAGTTTTGGGAAAGTTGCAAAACGCAGGCTCAGAGACAGCAGAACTGTGACTGGAGCTAAGCGGCAGCCGTGAGATTGATCAGCAGAAAAATTCTTTAAACTGTAGAAAAGCAAGGACAAATAGAACAATGATCTGTGTATTAATGCTGGTCTAGAATAACTCCCTAAGCTACAGAAAAGTTTATCTAGCAAGATATTAAGAAGGTTGAAGCTTAATAATGGAGCTCTGTGCATTGTGTTTAAGGCTCACAAGCAGGTGTTGTATTTGAAATAAGCAAGCGTTGTTTAACCAAAGGTGCTTATAGTGGTTGGATAGAACGACTGTCAATACTGTCAATGCTTTTGCTTTGTGTGATTGGTCAAGAAACTTATAAAGTGAGTTGTAATATTGAGTTCTGTGTCTGCTGCCTGGGATGTGAGCTGGTGGCACCTTCCCATTGTCATCACCATGGAATGAGAATGATGCTGGAGAATAAAACAGCTCAAGGCACGTTCCCAGCAGTCCTGTCCCATTTATGATTTGTAAATAGCCCCCTACCAGTGTCATTTGGCAGCTTCTGTGTCGTTATAGGACACAAAATAAAATTATGTGGACACAACATTCTCCAAGGTAGAAAAGAGAGCGTTTAATTTCTGACTTTAACATTTATAGATTTCCAAAAGTGACAGTGGATCGGAGGGTGACAGTGCCACCTCTCCAGTGACACTGGACAGACCAACAGTCCATCAACTTTCTCCTCCTCCATAAAGGAATGCAAAACAATGAGTTATTTACAGAAAGTGTGTGAGAAAGTTTGTTACAAGAATATAAACATCAGAAGGCTTAGAAAATCTTAAAAAACCAGGGTGACACTCAAGTGCAGAGGGTGGTTCTCTGGCACAAGTTGGTTGAGGAGCTCTGGGCACTTCTCTCCCTCTCTCAGTTTGTCCCTGATGTGTCCTGAGGGGTGAATGATGGTGGTGCTGAGGTCTGAGGGGTGGCACTGACCCCAGGGGTGGTGGTGGGACACTGCTGGCTGTGGGGACCAGGGGTTGGACTGCTCTGCATCCACCACCCATGGCTGGGGCAGCAGCAGTGGCAGCACAGCAGCAGTGGCAGCACAGCAGCAGTGTCCCTGCAGGCCCCCGGGCTCAGGACAGGATGTCCTCAGGGTCCCTTTGGTGCTCAGGGTCACTGCTGCAGGCAGCATCCCCTGCTGTCCCTGCCCTGCACCCAGGGCACAGCTGGGAGCTGTGGGCAGGCAGGTGGGCAGAGCCCTGCCAGCTGGGCAGCTCAGAACCACAGAAACATGGAATGGGCTGGGTTGGGAGGGACCCTGAGCCCACCCAGTGTCACCCTGCCATGGCAGGGACACCTCCCACTGTCCCAGGTTGCTCCCAGCCCCAGTGTCCAGCCTGGCCTTGGGCACTGCCAGGGATGCAGGGGCAGCTGCCCAGGCTGGGCTCATGGGCTGCACCTCTCAGCCCACCCTGCTCCCCCCACTGGGCAGAGCTGCTGCATCCCCCCTTGGCTGGCTCCATTTCAGGCCACAAAATGGATTTTATTTGGAATGGAAAATGCTGGGGGGGGGAAGCAAAGAGATTGTGCCCCTCAGCCTCCCTGGGCATGGCAGGGGGATCTGGCTCAGCCCTGCAGAGTTGGTGTTCCAGGCTTGATGTACCAGGTTTGGTGTTCCAGGGTTGATATTCCAGGTTTGATGTTCCAGGTTTGAACCTTGATTTTTGACATCAGGGGTGAAGCGAGAGGAGAAGGAGAAGGAGAAGGAGAAGGAGAAGGAGAAGGAGAAGGAGAAGGAGAAGGAGAAGGAGAAGGAGAAGGAGAAGGAGAAGGAGAAGGAGCCTGGCTGAAAGGTGCAGCTTCATCTTCAGGTGACCTCCAAGGTCACACCCTTGGCTTTGATGCCACCCACAAGCCCAAGGAGCAATTTCTCCCAAGCTTTTAGCAAGACCCAGATTCTACCATGACACAAACTTTGCTGATGAGGCACTGGGGGCAATGTGGGGTCTGGAGATCAGGCAGTGCTTGTTTAAACATCATTCCCACTATTCCTGTTTTCCTGAGCCTGTGTCTCTGCTGGGTGCAGAGAGGTCCCAAGGCCCTGGGAAGGGGCTCTGGGAGGGGCTGGGGGTGCTGCTGGCCCAGGATTGTGTTCAGTCCCTGTCCCCTCCTCTCCCAGCCAGGGAGAGACATTTGTTGCAGTGGCACCATAAATGACCCCGAGCTGCCTTGGGGAGCCTTTCCCTGCCCATGGTGTTTCATGGGAAATGCTTTGCTTTCTCTGTGTTTATTTTTGGCTTTCCTGGAGTTTCTCAAGGCTTACAGGTAATCCTGAGCTTTGGGATGGCCAGCTGGGCTGCAGGGATAGAGTCTGCCTGAGAACACCGGGTTTGCCATTTCCTGGGGAGCCTGGGTGTGCTGGGAGCTTGGAAAAGTTTAACCTGGGGACACCTGGGGCAGGTGCAGAGTGCTTTGCATGGAGACACAGCTGGGCCAGGGGAATGTCCCTGCCCATGGCAGGGGTGGCACTGGATGAGCTTTAAGGTCCCTCCCAAGCCAAACCATTCCAGGAGTCTGTGATCCTGTTTTTATGGTCACGAGGATCCCCCAGCCCAGTCTGTGCCTGCTCCAGCCCTGCCCCTCCCAGCTTCAGGTGCCACCCAAGGGAGCTTCTGGGGGCTGAGCTGTGGTTTCCTGGTTTCATCTGCATTTCTGGGTGTTCTAACCTCCATTTCTGAGTTCTAACCTGCATTTCTGAGTTCTAACCTGCTCCTCTCCTCCTGAAATCAAGGTCTCACTGTGGCCCATGTGAGCCCATGACTCCCTTGCTGTGACATTTGTGTCCAGCCCTGCTCCTGAAGCCCCCCCTGAGGCTGGGGTGGGAGCCCTGCTGTGACAGCCCCCAAAGCTCTGTGGGATGTCTGGGTGTGTTGCACCCCTCTGCAGGTGTGGGATGTGCTGGCCCTGGGGTCACCCCTTGGGACAGGGGCAGGGCCAGCCCTGCTGTCCAGACCATGGTTTAGTGACAGAGGGGCCAGCAGCCCCCCAGCACCTCCCCTGTGTGTGCCAGAGCATGAGGCCCTCCCGATAATCCCTGCCAGCTCATCCCAGCCTGTGTGCCTGCTGAGGAGGGGACACCAGGCTCTGAGTGCCCCTGCTTGGGGTGAATGTCCCCAGGGGTCCCCTGCTGCCCTGTGGCACTGCAGGGACAGCGGAGCAGCTGCTCCAAACCAGGGGCTGCAGCTGAAAAAGCCCTGAGAGCCCTCCCTGCTCAGGGCTGGTGTTTGCTGTGCTCTCAAACCCAGAGAGATCCAGAGTGAAAGGTGAGCCCAGCACTTGGCATGGGCACAGAGAGGATGATATTGGTATCACCAATATTGCAGACAGGACATGTCTGAGCTTGTCTGGCCCTTGCTGCTGAACCAAATCACAGCAACTGTGGTGTTTCACCCCACAGACACTTTTGGCCGGCTGGGTGTGTGGTGTTTCACCCCACAGACACTTTTGGCTGTGGGTGTGTGGTGTTTCACCCCAGAGACACTTTGGGCTGGCTGGGTGTGTGGTGTTTCACCCCACAGACACTTTTGGCTGTGGGTGTGTGGTGTTTCACCCCAGAGACACTTTGGGCTGGCTGGGTGTGTGGTGTTTCACCCCACAGACACTTTTGGCTGGCTGGGTGTGTGGTGTTTCACCCCACAGACACTTTGGGCTGGCTGGGTGTGTGGTGTTTCACCCCATAGACACCTTTGGCTGGCTGAGTGTGTGGTGTTTCACCCCACAGACACTTTGGGCTGGCTGGGTGTGTGGTGTTTCACCCCACAGACACTTTGGGCTGGCTGGGTGTGTGGTGTTTCACCCCACAGACACTTTGGGCTGGCTGGGTGTGTGATGTTTCACCCCACAGACACCTTTGGCTGTGGGTGTGTGGTGTTTCACCCCACAGACACTTTTGGCTGGCTGGGTGTGTGGTGTTTCACCCCACAGACACTTTTGGCTGTGGGTGTGTGGTGTTTCACCCCACAGACACTTTGGGCTGTGGGTGTGTGGTGTTTCACCCCACAGACACTTTGGGCTGCCTGGGTGCTGCACTGGGCCCGTGGGGACAAGTCCAGGCCTGCAGGAGCTCTGGTGGTGCTGGGATGGAGCTTCCCCCCATAACAGGGGCTGCTCCTCAGGTTTCCCTCTGGCAGAGGAGCTTTGAGGCGATGGTGAAGGAAAGGAGCTGGTTCTGATGGAGGGTTTGGATGCAGAGCTTTATTCTGGCCCACAGGCCTCTGAATGCAGCACCAGCTCCAACAGAACTCCCTGAGCCCGTGGTTGCTGCTCCTTTAACCCGGGGAGAGGGGCAGGGAAGGGGCAGGGAGCCACCAAGCAGGGACAGGAGGGGAGGGACAAAGGGACAAAGGACACCTGGATGGCCCAATGTCCTCCAGGGATAGAGGGCATCCTGTGAATCTGCCAATCACTCGAGGCCCTTCTGGAATGCCAGGACTGACAGACAGTGCTGGGAAGGGAAAGGAGAGGTGACTGACACACCTGGGAGGGAATCTTAGGGGAGAGACCCGGGACTCTGAGGTAAACCCTGAGATCACACTGCAGCGGGAAGGGATGGTGGAGCCAGGGCTCTAATGGCACGAGAATTGTCACCGTGCTGGGAGCCAGAACCTGCTGGGTGTGCAGAGAGGACCAGGAGTGAGCAGGGATTGCCAGGGCACCCAGAGCTCCTGGGACAGAACCCCAGCCAGCTGTGGGGCCACCCTGCCAGGGCAGCTGCCCTGGTGCCCTGGGAGGAGCAGGGATGGGCACGGCCCCTGGCCAGGCCAGCACAGCCCCTGGGGACCAGCGTGGAAAAAAAATCACAGAGCAGGGACATGCCAGGTTGGGGGACACTGGGATTGAGTGTGTGACACTGGGGCTGGCTGTGGGACACTGTTCCTCCCCCTGTGAGCTACCCCAGGGGCTCTCCCTGTGCTCTGGGAGCCTCAGGCTGAGCCTCAGTGCTGTCCTTGCTAAGCCAGGACCAGCCCTGCCCTCCTGGATCAGTCACTCGAGTGTGTGACCACCCCAGGCGTGCCATGGGAGCTCTGTGCTCATCTGGGCCATTTGGAGCTCTGCTGGGCAGGTTTCTGTGGCTTTGGGGCCTCCCTGGAGTGCTGCAGCCCCAAGGGCACCATTGGAGCAGGTGTTGTGTTAGGCGATGCAGAGGTGGCTCCATGGCCTCCACAAGGTGCATCCAGGCTGTCCCTGCTTGGGGACAAGGAGGTGGTGGTGGCTCCATGGCCTCCACAAGGTGCATCCAGGCTGTCCCTCCTTGGGGACAAGGAGGTGGTGGTGGCTCCATGGCCTCCACAAGGCGCATCCAGGCTGTCCCTCCCAGGAACAAGGAGGTGCTGCTGGTTTCCTCCTCCCTGCCCTGGGCTGCTCTGCAGAGGCAGGGCCACAGTGCTGTCCCTCACTGCCTGTGGCCCTTTGCTTTGCTCCCTCCCAGCACCAAAGGCCACTGTGGAAAGTCACAGAACCATGGGATCATTAGGGCTGGAAAAGATCTCCAAGATTATCAAATCCAACCTCTGATCAACACCCCTGGCCACCAAACCATATTGTGAAGTGCTAGGTCTGCTCACTTTTTTGAACACCTCCAGGGATGAACACCTCCAGTTGATAAAAAATCTCCAAACCACATTCCAAAGCAGCAAAACACAGGAGAAGCAATCAGATAATTATTGTTTTCATTGACTCCAGCTGTGACTCCAGCCTGTTCCAGGGCCTGACCACCCTTTGAGTGAGGAAATTGTCCCTGATTTCCAGCCTGGAGCTCCCTTGGAGTGCAGCCTGAGGCCGTTTCCCCTCTCCCACCTGCCCAGAGAGGTGCCTGGTGCCCCCTGAGCAGGTCCCTGAGCCCTGCTGGCACAGGCTGGCACAGCTCCTCCTGCCTGCCTGGCTCTCTGGAGCAGCACAGGGAATATGCAAATTTAACCTTTGCATTTTCTGTGCTGTTCTTTTCCTGGGAAATGTCACCGGGGGCACCAAGCTGGGATCGCCTGGCACTGGGGGAAAGAGCAGCAGTGGTGTGTGTCTGGCTCCTGGGGAGGATCCAGCGTGGGGCTGGCATCTCCAGGGAGGGCTCTGGGAGCTGCCCTGCCCTGCCTTGATGGCTGCAGGGATGGGGACTTGGTTTGGGAAGCCAGGAGTCTGCTAAGGAAGGTAGGAGCCTCCCCTGAAATGGAGAATGTAAACCCTCCCCACCCCTCCCAATTGCTAGAAATTTTAAATTAAGGGGCTCTCGGGCAAAAAGATGGGAGCTGGAAATAACAGTTCTTTAATAGGGAAGGGGAAAAAAAAGGATAAAATAAACAATGCAGTACACCAGAACAACAGTGACAGAGTCAGAACCCAACCTGACACCCTGTGGGTCAGGGTGTTGGTGGCAGTGCCATTGGAATTGTGGCTCAGCCCTCCTGCAGTGTCAGGGGTGGTTCTGCTGGAGCAGGGATCCTGTAGAGAAGGATGGATTCTTCCTCTGAAGATCCAGTGGAAGGAGAGGCAGCTGCTGTTCCTCTGGGGAATCCAGTGCAGAAGCCGTGCTGGTGTCTCAGAACCTCTGGATTATATCTGGGTAGGAATGCTTGGCTTCTCCCCCTGGGCTCACATCTCCCAATGGGATGCTGTAGTTCTTATCAGCCAATGGGTGACTGGAGCCAGAGGGAGGTTGTGTCCCTTGTGTCCCCAAGGCTGGGGGAGCTGCCAGCTGTTCCACATCTGCTGCTGCTGCTGGGCGAGGCTTGGGAGGCAGTGCTGTGCTCCAGGGATGAATCCAGAGGCTGCTGCTGTGGCAAGAGGGAGCTTCCTGTTTGCCTGGAGAGAGGAGGACAATCCCAGCTGGCAGAGGCTGATGGCACTGTCCCAGCTCAGCCCAGACTGAGGTGACGGGCTGGGATTATTCCTGGGAAGCACCTGTAGGATAAACAAGAGGGGGTTGCAGTGGGGGCAGGACTGACTGACTGCAGGAGGGAGAGGAATTTCAGCACCAGAGTAACCAAAGCCTTTATTAACACCCCTGAAGGTGCTGCCATATTGGCTTTGTGGCTTTTGGCAGCCCCTGCTGGGGTGGATGTGCTGATCTCTGTACCATTCTCATGGAATATTTCCATCATTCCACCGAGGAGCAGCTGAGGGAGCTGGGCAGGGGCTCAGCCTGGAGCAAAGGAGGCTCAGGGGGCCCTTGTGGCTCTGCACAGCTCCTGACAGGAGGGGACAGCCGGGGGGTCGGGCTGTGCTCCAGGGAACAGGGACAGGAGCAGAGGGAACGGCCTCAGGCTGGGCCAGGGCAGGGGCAGGGGGGATTTTGGGAACATTTCTAATCACTGAAAGGGTGGTCAGGCCCTGGCACAGCTGCCCAGGGCATGGTGGATCCCCATCGCTGGAAAAGCTCAGGAAGCTGTGTGGGTGTGGGACATGGCTCAGTGCTGAACGTGCTGCTGCTGCCTCAAGGGTTGGAGTCAACAATCTCAGGGGTTTTGTCCAACCCAGACAATTCTGTGATTCCCATGGGCTGTGCCAGCTCCAGCTCTGGGTTCTGTGATTCCCATGGATCCACGTGGGAAAGCTGCTGCTCCCACAGGGCATGAGCACCTTCCAGAGCCTTGGATCTGCCAGATCATGGAATGTCCTGAGCTGGAGAGGACCCACAGGGATCACGGGTAGCTCTGCAGGGAAGGGCCCATCCTGGGGCTGAACCTCGGTGCTGTCAGCACCACCTGAGCCCAGCCATGGGGCTGAGGGACTGGGAGATCTCCCCAGGCTCTGTCCTGGGGCTGGGAGCAGGGCAGGGATGATGGGTTTTCATTGCTGGGCAACCCCAGAGCACCTGGCCATGGGACACTGGGACAGGCTCCTGGGGACTAGAGGGACAGAGCAGGGACAGCCCAGGGCCAGGAGGCTCTGCAGGGTGTGGAGTTATTCACAGCCAGGGGAACGGCCCCAAAGGCACCTGGGGACTGGAGCATCACAGCAGGGCTGATGGGGGAACATTCCCTGCCCAGCACTCAGAAGAGCAAGGCCTGGGATAGCCACAGGATTTTGTGGTCATAGGCACAGGATTTTCTGGTGAGAGCCATGGGATTTTCTGGTCATGGCCATGGGATTTTCTGGTGATAGCTATAGGATTTCATGGTGATAGCCATAGGATTTCCTGGTGATAGCTGCAGGATTTCCTGGTGATAGCCATGGGATTTTCTGGTGATAGCCATGGGATTTTCTGGTGATAGCCATGGGATTTTCTGGTGATAGCCATAGGATTTTCTGGTGATAGCCATAGGATTTTCTGGTGATAGCCATGGGATTTTCTGGTGGTAGCCATAGGATTTTCCTGGGCCTATCCACAGGAAACAGGGAGAACGAGGCCAGCTTTTTGATGCCTGAGAGAAGAGCCTCATTCCAAAGATGAGAGCAAAATTTATCCCTTTTTTCCTGTGAACGATTTTAAGGAGCATCTTTAGGCTGTGTGGCAGGTGGGAATGGCCAAGGCCTGGTTTATTTATTCTTCACTCACAGGGTGGGCAGGCCCTGGCACAGGGTGCCCAGAGCAGCTGGGGCTGCCCCTGGATCCCTGGCAGTGCCCAAGGCCAAGCTGGATATTGGGACACTCTGGGACAGTGGGAGGTGTCCCTGCCATGGCAGGGGTGGCACTGGATGGGCTTTAAGATCCCTCCCAACCCAAACCAGTCTGGGATTCTGTGATTCTGAGCTCTGGGGCAGAGCTGCTGCTTCCCAAATCCCTTCAGGAGCAGAGGTGGGCTGCTGGTGCAGATGTGGAACTGCCCCTGGCAAGGGAGGCAGCAGAGGGTTCAGAGGCACTGCCTGCTCTCCCAGCCAGGGATAAGCATGTCCTGGTGTGATTGCCTGGCTTATTTGGAAAAAAACCCTCTATAGTTCCTAGAAATTCAATATTGAAAGCACTGAGTAGGACCCTCTGTGGATTAATTTTGAGGAGAGAAGAAGAATGAGGAATTTAATGCTTGCTCTAATGAATGTCAATCTTCTCTCTTAATGAATAGGAATCACAGTTTGCTGCACATTGTTGGGAAATGAAAAGCATCCTAAGTTCCATTCACTTCCTTTTTTTTCCCCTTCGCCTTTCTTTCTTTTCTCCCCTCTTTGAGTGAGATAATGCTGTGCACAGCAGATGTGAACATTCATTTGTGAGCACCAAGGATTTTTATCTCTCCCTGTACAAGGCAAGGCTCTCCTTCAGCTGAGCTTTGTAAAATTTCCTGTACAATCCAAACACTGCTTCAGAGCTGGATCCTCCACAGCCGGCTGGGGTGGGGTTTTCCCCTTTTTCTTGGGAAACCATCCTGAGAATGCAGAGCAGAGCTGGTGCTTGATGTGTTTGCTGCTCTCAGCCCTGGCTTTGCTGGTTGGAGTGGCAGAGCTGAGGCTCTGGTGCTGCTGTCACCCTGCAAGGGACACAAAAGGACACCCACACCCCATGGCATCCCTTCCCTTGGCAGAGGGATGCCCAGGGGTGATGCCAGGGGTTGCTGCAGCAGCAGCTCTGCTTTGGGAAGGTGCTGGGGCTGGCGCAGGGCAGGGCAGGGGCTCCAGCCAGGACAGGGGAACTCCCAGCACTGCCCAGGCCTGGGCCCCAGCTCCTGCCTCTGGTGGGGATGGATGGATGGATGGATGGATGGATGGATGGATGGATGGATGGATGGATGGATGGATGGATGATGGATGGATGATGGATGGATGATGGATGGATGGATGGATGGATGGATGGATGGATGGATGGATGGATGGATGGATGGATGGATGGATGATGGATGGATGATGGATGGATGGATGATGGATGGATGGATGGATGGATGGGTGGATGGATGGATGGATGATGGATGGATGGATGGATGGATGGATGGATGGATGGATGGGTGGATGGATGGATGGATGGATGGATGGGTGGATGGATGGATGGATGGATGGATGGATGGATGGATGGATGGGTGGATGGATGCATGGATGGATGATGGATGGATGGATGGATGGATGGATGGATGGATGGATGGATGGGTGGATGGATGGATGGATGGATGGATGGATGGATGGATGGATGGATGGATGATGGATGCATGGATGGATGATGGATGGATGGATGGATGGATGGATGGATGGATGGATGGATGGATGGATGGACGGATGGCCCAGGGCCTCTGCAGCAGCAGCACAGCACCCCCATTGCAGCAGCAGCACAGCACCCCCATTGCAGCAGGGTTGGGGGTTCTGGGAGCAGCAGAGCCCCCTGAGTGCCTGGAGCCCCCTGGTTCCTGTCCTGCTCCATGGCAGCTCCAGCCCTGGGGAGAGCCATGGGCCAAGGGAGTTCCTGGGACTGCTGAGGGATCAAGGGATGCCCTGGAATTGCTGAGTTCCTGGCTGAGGGGTCAGGGGATCTCCTGGAACTGCTGAGGGTTCAAGGCATCTCCTTGAAATGCTGAGCTCCTGGCTGAGGGCTCAGCCCAGCCAGCCCGGCCATCTGCCCTTCTCCATGACTGTTTGGATCAGGGGGCACCTCAGAGCCTGGGGACAGTCTGGGGTCACCCCAGCACAGGCCCTGGCACTGGAGACAGCAGCAGCAGCTGCTGGGGCTGCCAGGAGAAGGCTCCATGGCTTCTGGGGCTTTGGAGTGTGTGTCAAGGTTTCAGGTGTACATGGGCGATTTGGGGTGTATGTCAAGGTTTGGGATGTACATGGAGACTTTGTGAATGTGGAATGTGAATGTGGAGGTTTGGAGTGTACATGAGGGCTTCAGGTTGTATGTCAAGGTTTGGGTGCACGTGGGGGGTTTGGGGTGTATGTGGAGGTTTTGGGGTCTGTGTGAGGTTTGGGGTCTCTGTGGGGGCTCTGAGAGGTGTGAGTGGAGGTTTGGGGTGTGTATGAGGGCTTTGGGGTGTACGTTGTGTGTGTGGAGGTTGGGGGTGTCTGTGGAGTTTTTGGGGTGGTTGTAGGGGTTTGGGGTACATATGGGGCCCTTGGGGTTCATGTGGGATGTTTGGGGTGTGCGTGGAGGCTCTGGGGGGGTCTGTGGGGTGTGGAGCACACACGGAGGCCCCTCCTGCTGTCCCCAGCACCCAGGCTCAGACACGGAGGGGATGAGTGGCTGTGGGACAGGGAAGGGAACTCTGAGGAGCAGTGGGGCTGGGCTGAGGCCTGGCCCCATCCATCCCTCAGGAGTGGAGCCCAGGCAGCCCCTGGGAGTGAAGTAAGGAGTGAGCAGAGCCTGCAGCACCCCAGGCAGGCTGGCATCAGTGTGAGGAACACCAATCACTTGTTTTTCAAAATATTAAAAGTTTAATGATAATAAAATGG
Organism: Melospiza georgiana; assembly: GCF_028018845.1. Taxonomy (NCBI): domain Eukaryota; kingdom Metazoa; phylum Chordata; class Aves; order Passeriformes; family Passerellidae; genus Melospiza; species Melospiza georgiana. The sequence continues at coordinate 13,572,123 of NC_080447.1, read as the reverse complement.
TTATAAAAATAGCAATATAGTTAGAGTAATGATAATCTGGACAATTTGGATTGGGACAATACGAGACAACAGAAACAAAGAGTTACGGACATCTGGGTACCTCTTCTGGGCAACATAAGCCCGAAAAAGACCCACATTAACAGAGGATTAACCCTTAAAAACAACAGCCTGTTGCATATTCATACACCTTATCCATGAAATTCCATTCAAAGACAGGATTCTGTCTGGGCAGTGCCAGCTTCTTCCTCTGACTCCTGATGGCCCCTTCATGGCTGAGCAAGGTGGGAAGAAGTTCGTTTCTCCTGATAATGGGGCAATAAATTCTCTTTCTCTGAAAGATTCAGGTGTCCTGTGGCTGCTATCTCACTGTGAGCTCTTTCTTTAAAAAAGAGTATTTTACATAGCATAGTTTCTATTTTAACATGATGTTATAACCTAAAACTGTATTTAACACACTACTTAAGAGAATTAACACAGCATCACTTTCTAACACAACACATATAATATTCATTTCAATATTTGTGAAATACAATCATAAAATACCCATTTTTCACAACCAAGATGCGGATGAGCAGCAGGGCAGGGATGCCTGTGGCCGTGCTGTGGGATGTGGAGGGGAAGGGGCAGCCTGGCAGGCAGGGCTGCTCTGGCAGGGGCTTTCCCTGCTCTGTTCCCCTGTGCAGGTGGCTCCAGCTGAGCGGATGCTGGCTCACAGCCAGGGGAGTTTAGAGTTGCACTGTTTTAAAATATTTATTAATGTGAAGATGTCGTTAGCACTTAAGCCGAGGCAATACCGTAGAAGTCTTTTTGCTGGAGTGGAAGTTAGTGATGCTGAAAAGCCATTAAGCTGTAAATATAAACTATATTAAGTGCTCAGGAGCAACCTTAAATATCCCTCAGCTGGTGGCTGTGCCTGTGCAAGGCTGAGTGTCTGAGAGAGGATTATTCACAGAGATCTCTCTGCGCAGGGCCTGCCTCTGCCCAGGGCCTGAGGGGATTTGCAGGTGAGATTTCCAGCTCAGGGATTGCTGTTCAGTGCCTGATATCCCCCAGAACCACAGGATGCCACGGGCAGGGACAAGAAGAGAGAGTGTTCAACCCTGCCTAGCCTGGCCTTGGGCACTGCCAGGGATCCAGGATGGGCACCCTGTGCCAGGGCCTGCCCACCCTGCCAGGGAACAATTCCCAATTCCCAATATCCCATCCATCCCTGCCCTCTGGCACTGGGAGCCATTCCCTGTGTCCTGTCCCTCCATCCCAGGCCAGGCAGACACACTGAGCCCAGAGGAGGAGGCTGTGGCTGAGACCCTGGGGTGGCTGCTGGCCCTGGACAAGGCTCCAGGAACAGCAACAGAATTAGGAATTGTTGCTGCTTGTAAATCATAAAGTCATTCAGCCCCTGCTGAGGCTCCTGCCCATCCCCTTGGGCTCCCTGCCCAGCCAGGATCAGCCCTGATCCCCTGTCCTGCCAGATCAGGAGCTGGGATTTTCTCAGAAAGGGCTGCCAGAGCTCAGGAGTTGGTGACTGCGGTGGCCCTGAGCCCTCTCTCCATCCCTGTGCTCACAGGGACAGAGCTGATGGGGGTGGGAGGTGCTGGGGTCTCTGGGGTCTGGCTCTGCCCCCCAGCGTGTGCTCAGCATCCCCCAGAGCTGGGCAGCCCCTGAGCCCTCCTGTGCCCGGGTCCTGCTGCTGTGCCAGCCCCGCTCTGCTGCCCAGCTGTGCCCAACCCTCCCAGTGTGGGTTCAGGGGAGCCCATGGATGCTCCCAGGGCTGGAGCCAGGCTGGGAGAGCTGGGGGTGCTCACCTGGAGAGGAGAAGGCTCCAGGGAGAGCTCAGAGCCCCTTGCAGGGCCTGAAGGGGCTCCAGGAGAGCTGGAGAGGGACTGGGGAGAAGGGATGGAGGGACAGGACACAGGGAATGGCTCCCAGTGCCAGAGGGCAGGGCTGGATGGGATATTGGGAATTGGGAATTGTTCCCTGTGAGGGTGGGCAGGCCCTGGCACAGGGTGCCCATCCTGGATCCCTGGCAGTGCCCAAGGCCAGGCTGGACATTGGGACACCCTGGGACAGTGGGAGGTGTCCCTGCCATGGCAGGGGTGGCACTGAATGAGCTGTAAGGTCTCTTCCAACTATTCCATAATCAACAATTAACAATTCCATGATTCTGTGATTCCATGGATTTTGTTAACCCCAGGAGCAGCCTGGCCATGCAGACCCTGCCTCCCTCTGCTGCTGGACCCTCCCTTTGTGCTCCAGCCCAAGGCTGGCACTTGATTCAGTAAACTCCCTGCACCCAAGAGAGCTCACATTTCAATCTTTAAATCCAACCTGAATAAAGATTGCAGAAGTGAGGAGCCCCCACTCGGGCTGCTGAGAGCTCACAGTGATATGGATTTCTTAGGCAATTAAATTGCACATAATAGAGTAACTGGATTGTACAAATTTAAAGAGCACCTGGAATATGCAGGCATATTCTGAAATTTCTAATCTCATATTTCAGCTCTAGCCCATTAATCTGTCATATTTAAGGCCTTTATTTCTTTTCTGTTCACCCTGCTGCAGAGCTGGAATATTGCTGGGAAATGCAGCTCTCCCATGTCTGCCTGGATCTCCTGGGCCTGAGCACCTTTCCCTGCTCACATCCTGGGCTCCATCCTGGTTTTCTGAGTGGAGCAGGGCTGGGACAGTGCAGGAGCAGGGACAGCCCTTCCTGGGGACAGGAGCTGCAGCCCCACCTCCCTGTCCCCATGCCCAGCCTGCCAGCCCTGACTCTTCCCTTCTCCCCCTCCAGCAGCCCCCAGTGCTGTGTGGCCCTGCAGTGAGCAATCCCCTTCTCTCTGGGCACTGCTGGCCCAGCTCAGCTCCCTGCTGGCCCTGAGCTGCTCTCCTGGCCAGCTGGGCACCAGGGGGGTCCCATGGAGAGGGAATTGTAAAGGGAAATAATCCCCCAGACAATTGTGGGGAGCTCGGAGCCCGTGCAGGATCCAGGAGCCTCAGCAGCCACAGCTGCTGCTTACACTGATTATTTGGGGTCTGAGATGCAGCCCAGCAGAGCTGGCAGTGGATGCCCCATGCATTCGTGGGGTCACAGAGTTATCTGGGGGATTTCTTCCCTTTGGAAATCCCAAGAGCAGCCCAGCTCTCCCCACAGAGATCCCTCAGGGATTGCCCTGGGGTGCACCGCTGGGACAGTCCCTGGGGTGGGGCATTTTCTGGGGTGCCCTGTGGCAGGAAAGAATGAATCTGACTCCATGTTCTTAAAGGTATTATTATATTATATTATATTATATTATATTATATTATATTATATTATATTATATTATATTATATTATATTATATTATATTATATTATATTATATTATATATCATATCATATCATATCATATCATATCATAATTATTATGCTATACTAAAACTATACTAAAGAATAGAGAAAGGACACATAGAGAAGGCTTAACAAGATACTAATGAAAACTTGTGACCCTCTCCAGAATCCTGACACAGCCTGACCATGATTGGTCATTAAGTTAAAACAATTCACATGAAACCAACCAAGCAATGACCAGTTGGTAAACAATGTCCCAACCACATTCCAAAGCAGCCAAACACAGGAGAAGCAATCAGATAATTATTGTTTTCATTTTTCTCTGAGGCTTCTCAGCTTCCCAGGAGAAGAAGTCCTGGCAAAGGGATTTTCAGAAATGATGACAGGAACACCTGGTGTGGCCCTGTGCTCACCTGCAGCCAGTGCTGGGCTCTGCTCAGCTTTGTTCCAGCAGAGTGCAGGGCTCGGGGCAGGGCCGTGTCCCTGGAGGCTGCTCAGGGTGGCACAGACAGGAATTGCAGCTCTTGCTCACCCCCAAGCTCAGGCTGTGTGTGTGTGCCAGTGGGGCAGCCCCGTGGCACCTGTGGCACTGAGCTGTCTCTGGGCTGCCCTGGGGGGTTGTTGTGGGGCAGCCCTGGCAGCCTCCACCCCCTGACCCTGCCCCAGCCCTTTCCACAGGGACTGTGCCTGCAGGAACACTGGGATGGGATCTGCCTTGGGGACTCCATCTGCTTGTAAATCATACAGTCATGACCTGCTTTGGATCGGGATGGACACCAAATCCAACCAGTGCCACCCCTGCCATGGCAGGGACACCTCCCACTGTCCCAGGCTGCTCCCAGCCCCAATGCCCAGCCTGGCCTTGGGCACTGCCAGGGATCCAGGGGCAGCCCCAGCTGCTCTGGGCACCCTGTGCCAGGGCCTGCCCACCCTCCCAGTATTTCCCCAATATCCCACTGTCAGGAAAATGAATCCACAAACACCAACCACAGGTTTTATGTTGAAAAAGGAGTCATTGGAGGCCTGTAACTTTATTTGAATAGAGGGAGAGGCAATGGGGCATCTCCCTGGGTCTCTCACATTGCTCATGGGCACAGCCTCCTTTTTATCCCAGTTTCCCGGCTGCATTTCCCTCTCTTTCCCCACTGCTTGAGGTACCTGCAAGGTACAGACTTCCCAAATGGCCTCGTACAGATCCCCTTCTAATGGGCATCCCCCTCCTCCTTTTCCTCTGTTCTTTTTCTCTAAGTCCAGGGATTTAGAACAGCCTTGGGTGAGCAACAGTCTGTGTCAATTAGTGGAACTCCTCTGGAATTTATGGTTCCTCCCACTGCTTCCTTCACCTCTCATTATCTGATTTTATCTACCAGCAGGTGTTTTAAAGACACCTCATTCCTTTCACCACCCATCCCTGCCCTCTGGCACTGGGAGCCATTCCCTGTGTCCTGTCCCTCCATCCCTTGTCCCCAGTCCCTCTCCAGCTCTCCTGGAGCCCCTTCAGGCCCTGCCAGGGGCTCTGAGCTCTCCCTGGAGCCTTCTCCTCTCCAGGTGAGCACCCCCAGCTCTCCCAGCCTGGCTCCAGCCCTTGCAGCATCTCTGGTGCCTCCTCTGGGCTCTCTCCAGCAGCTCCAGGTCCCTCCTGTGCTGGCCCAGGGCTGGGGCAGCTCTGCAGGTGGGGTCTCACCTGAGCAGGGAACAATCCCCCTGGGGGGGTTAAACAGGAGCCCCTGGAGCTCAGCTGCCCCCCAGACACATCCCAGGCTGCAGGAGAGCCCTGGCCCTGCCCTGCCAGCTCCTCCCTTGGGGTACCCTGAGTTCAGGCATCCCCAAATGGGTCTTGGTCCTTTTTGCCTCTCTGGGGCAGGAGGTAGGTGGAGCTGGGAGCTTGGGCTGTCCCTGGGTTGGCTCTGGAAGCTCTGGGAGCCAAGGGCAAGGGGGCAGTGGCTCAGGGGGCTGTGCCACACATCCCATCCTCCTGGGAGCCAAGGACAGGGGCTCAGGGAGCTGTGCCACTGTGAAAAATGCATGCATTTTATGATTGGCTTTTCACAAATATTAAAATGAATATTAAATGAATGAATATAACAAATAATAAAATGAAGATGTGTTGTGTTAGAAAGTAATGCTGCATTAATTCTCTTAAGTACTGTGTTAAATTTAGTTTTAGGTTATAAAAAATGTTAAAATAGAAACTATGCTATGTAAGATACTTTTTTTAAAGAAAGGTATTGTTAGGATTCAGAGGAAGAAGCTGACACTGACCAGACAGAATCCTGTGTTTGAATGGAATTTATGCATCATGTATGAAGTGTATGAATATGCAACAGGCTGTTGATTTTAAGGGTTAATCCTTTGTTAACATGGGTCCTTTTTGAGTTTATGCTGCCCAGAAAAGGTACCCGGACTGTCCATAACTCTTTGTATTTATTGTCTCATATTGTCCTAATTCAATTTGTCTCAATTATTATTACTCTAATTGCATTACTATTCTTGTAACCATTTTATTACTATTAAACTTTTAACATTTTTAAAACAAGAGATTGGCGTTTTTCACAGCCGCACATCCCACCCTCCTGGCAGCCAAGGACAGGGGGGGCACTGGTTCACTGTGCCACACATCCCACCCTCCTGTGTCACCCTGGTTTTTTAAGATTTTCTAAGCCTTCTGATGTTTACATTCTTGTAACAAACTTCTTCACACACTTTCTGTAAATAACTCATTGTTTTGCATTCCTTTATGGAGGAGAAGAAATTTGATGGTTTGTCCACTGTCATTGGAGAGGCGGCACTGTCACTCTCCAGTCCACTGTCACTCTTGGAAATCTAAAAATCTAAAAAATAATCTATCTCAATCTAAAAAAATCTATCTAAAATAATCTATCTAAATCTAAAACATATAAACATATAAAGTTGGAGTCAGGAAATAAACTTCCCTTTTTTCCTTCACCTTGAGAGCAGCGGTGTGCGCTTGTGCTGTTTCCTGTCCTGCAGTGGCACTCCAGGGGCACCCCAGACCCTCTGGGGCTCAGGATCTTTGAGCCCTGTCTCACACAGCATCTGCAACCTCAGCTGGAGCAGCAGAGCCCTGGGAGCTCCTCTGAAACCCAGCCCGAGGGAAAGAGGCAAAATCCTGACCTGCTTTTGCTTGCTGCGCGCAGCCCAGGCTGCTGTCAACTCCTGGCCTCGATTAGTGAAAGCTAAATTGTTTTCCTGTGGAATTGTTTGAGAGTAAAGAGAGGTCTGGGGTGTTAATTCGCTCTTTGTTTTCGCTCAGGGAACCACGGGGGGTTGGAGGCTCGGTGAGCGAGGCAGGCAGGTTTGTGTTGGTTTGTTTGCAAAACAAAGTTTAGGGATCGACTGTGCCGAGCAGAACGAGCCAGGATGGAAGGAAAGATGTGAGCGCTCTCTCAGGAGAGCTTTAAAAGCCTGCACATCTCGCAGGCGCTTTAGAAATTCAGAGCTGACCCTGCTTGCTTTGTTTAAAAAAAAAATTAAAATATAAATAAAATTCTGCCGCACAACCCCGCCCTCGTGGCTTTCTTTGTGAGGAACTTCTGACAGACTCGGAAATGCTCTGCCTGCTGAATAAATTATAAACCCCATCCTCGGGCACCGGCTGCACAGCCAACAGCAAATTAAATCCTCTTCATGGCAATATCGAATGGAGTTGTTTGCTTTGGTTGGAGGAGGGTGCATTCAGAGTATTTCCCTTTGCTCGGCTGCTCGGGAGGGGATTCTCGGCCCGGGGAGGGCTGGCTGGGGCAGGGTCAGTGATGCTCTCAGAGAGGGCTCAGGAGCTTCGGAGCCGGGGCAGCCAGGGCTGGGCTGGCAGGGGCAGCCCTGGGTGATATAAACATGGGAAGGAGCCTTTTCTCCTTTTTAATGCCTTTATTAAAAATGATCAGCTCTGGGGGGAGAACCAACGGGTCCGTGCTTACGCCACCACTGCTCCCAGGAATGGCACAGAGGAGGAGGAAGATGCAGCTTTGTGCCCTGGTCTGTGGGCAGAGCTGGGATTTCCATCCTCACGAGAGCATCAGGAGATTCCCTTCTTGGTTGAACATTCAAGGTCCTCTGTCCAGCTGACATCTTTGAGGTTAGGGTGAGGGGTATAAAGGGTCTTAGTGGGTACTGGATTCTGTTCCTCACCTCTAGACATCACTTTGATCTGTCAGTTCCGTGTTGGCTCGTTGTTTTTAGGGGTTTTTGGCTGGGTTTGCTGAGGGTTTTCTTCATTTGCATGCCAACTGATGTCCCCTCCTCTTCACCAGCCGGGTGCCATCCTCCAGGATGCAGCAGGTGCCACTCGACAAAAGGGGGAATTCTTAACCATCAACAACAGGTAGTTAACGAAAACGATCGGTTATTACAATAACAAACAGTTAGAACGCCACCCTGGCAGCAACTGGCCCAACCTGTGCACTCTGCAACCTTTTCTGAAAAATGGGGAACTGTTCTACTCATAACACCCCCTTGGGGTGGGGCCCGGGTGCTGCTGGGCCTCCTCGGGCAGGGATCGGCTGTAGGGGCCAGAGATGTCACACAGACCCTGGTGTCACACCAGCCTTGGTGTCACACCAGCCTTGGTGTCACACAGAGCCCTGGTGTCACACAGAGCCCTGGTGTCACACAAACTCCTGGTGTCACACCAGCCCTGGTGTCACACAAACCCCTGGTGTCACACCAGCCTTGGTGCCACACAGACCCTGGTGTCACACAGACCCTGGTGTCACACAAACTCCTGGTGTCACACAGAGCCCTGGTGTCACACAGAGCCCTGGTGTCACACAAACTCCTGGTGTCACACAGACCCTGGTGTCACACAGACCCTGGTGTCACCTCCCCTGATGGCCAGAGCTGTCACACAGACCCTGGTGTCACACAGACCCTGGTGTCACACAAACCCCTGGTGGCTGCTGCAGCCAGAAATGGCTCAGCAAAGATCTGGGAAGGTCTCTCCAGAGTGGTCCCCAGGAGCCTCACTGGGGAGCCCAGCCCTGTCTCAGGGAGGGACAGGAGGTCCCTGGGGTGCCACACTCAGAAGGGGGTGCTGCTGTCCCTGCTGTCCCTGCTGTCCCTGCTGTCCCTGAGCCCACTCAGCATCCCACACATCCCAAACCCACGTGGCAGGTGATGCTCCAGGGCTGCTGAGCACCTCTGAGCTGGGGGTAAGCTCCTTCTGGGCACCCAAAGAGGGGAGAAGTGGGTGCAGATCTGCTCTCACTGTTGTGATTCCCCACAGGTGACAGGAGAGGCAGAAGCCAGGGGTTTGCACATGAAATCATGCCAGGATTTACCAGCACTTGGTGCAGCAGAGCAGTCCCAGCTCCATCCCCTGCTGCTCCCTGCACCCAGCATGTGCCAGTGCAGCTGCTCTGGTGCCAGGGGAGTTCACAGGGAGCACAAAGGAGAACAGAGCCCCCCTGGATGTGCTCCACGAGCAGGGGCTGTCAGAAATATTACAGATTGATCTGTATTTTATCTGGGAGGGAGGATGGCTCCTTAACATCATTAAGTGGTGACCTTTAAAGCTCATCTTGTGCTGCCAGCCGGGCAGGCAGGGGATGGAGCGGAGACGGATGGCGGCGGTGGGGAATCAAATAAATTGTTTGCTGAGATCACTGCGGGTGTGTTTGCACTGGTGTGGAGGTCCCTGGGCCACTGCTCGCTGTCTCTTTCTTCTTTACAGCAGAATAAATCCAGTTTGGTGGCCAAGATGAATTTTCAGGGCCATATGTCATGTTTTACAAGGGGCTGACAGCTCAAATTGGGGCAGAATAATGGTGCCCAGCCTGGAGTCACCTCGATGGCTTTATTAGATTCCTCATCCCCCAGCAGATGAGCAGGCTGGCTTGGGGGCTGCTTTCTGCTGGGAACCCGAGCCTGTTTAGTTCCAGCTTGAGTGCTGGTGTGTGGGAAATGCTGCCAGGCCAGGTGCCATCTCCAGGGCCAGGCTGGGTGGCTCACACTGGGGTGCTCCAGGTGTGGGGCCTGTCCCCTGCACCCCTGGGACAGGGAGGGGACATCCCTCACAGCCTGGGACTGTGAAGGGCTCGGTCCCACAGGGGTCTGTGGGATTGCCTTGTACCCTGTGAGCTCCTGTGTGGGGTCTGGGGATTGCTGCACACCCTGTGAGCTCCTGTGTGGGGTCTGGGGATTACCTTGTACCCTGTGAGCTCCTGTGTGGGGTCTGGGCATTGCTGCACACCCTGTGAGCTCCTGTGTGGGGTCTGGGGATTGCCTTGTACCCTGTGAGCTCCTGTGTGGGGTCTGGGAAATGCTGCACACCCTGTGAGCTCCTGTGTGGGGTCTGGGGATTGCTGGATCCCCTAACCCAGGGGCTGTGGTCACGGTTGTTATTCCTGCCATAGTCTGGAGCTGCATCCAGGAGGGTGAATCCCAGTTTGGGTGCATTTCCAGGAGGGTGAATCCCAGTTTGGGTGCATTTCCAGCAGGGTGAATCCCAGTTTGGGTGCATTTCCAGGAGGGTAAATCCCAGTTTGGGTGCATTTCCAGCAGGGTGAATCCCAGTTTGGGTGCATTTCCGGCAGGGTGAATCCCAGTTTGGGTGCATTTTCAGCAGGGTGAATCCCAGTTTGGGTGCATTTCCAGCAGGGTAAATCCCAGTTTGGAGCTGGATCCAGGAGGGTAAATCCCAGTTTGGGTTCATTTCCAGCAGGGTGAAACCCAGTTTGGGTGCATTTCCGGCAGGGTGAATCCCAGTTTGGGTGCATTTTCAGCAGGGTGAATCCCAGTTTGGGTGCATTTCCAGCAGGGTAAATCCCAGTTTGGGTGCATTTCCAGGAGAGCGAATCCCAGTTTGGGTGCATTTCCAGCAGGGTGAATCCCAGTTTGGAGCTGGATCCAGGAGGGTAAATCCCAGTTTGGGTCCATTTCCATTGGTGTGGTTCTCATCCCTGGGGCTCCCAGCCCCGCCTGGGATGGTGTTTAGGATGAGGGGTGGAGGAGAGGATGGAGAGGGCAGAGGGAGCCCAGGCAGCCTTGGGGCAGGAGGAGGAGGAGGGAGAGGAGGAGGAGGAGGAGGAGGTGCTGCATCCTTTCCACGGCCCTTTCCTTGCCCTCTGAGAGGTCAGAGAGGAGTCAGAGCTCGTTCTGTGCACTCAGTGAGAACAACCCAGGGGCACAGGGGCAGAGGAGCTGCATCCTGAGGGGTGACAGGCCCTGAGGACACAGGAATAGCTCAGACACCAGCCCTGGTCCCCTCTGGGGACACAAACTGGGGGTTTCCCCAGCACTGAGCTGCTGGCACAGCTCCTCTGTCCCCTGTTTGTCCCTTGTCCCAGGGCCATGCTCCCAAGGGAGGTGACGACAGAGTTCCCATGTCTCCAGCGAGGATGTGCCTGACTTTGGGATGTCTTTGCAGACTCAGACAGCTCTTAAAGCAGAAGGTTACCCTAATTTATGGTGCCTGGATTTATGGGAGGTATATATCAGGCACAGGTAATAGCTTTGCTGTGCCCATCTCCTGGGGGGACATCCTGGAGCCTCTAGGAGCAGGGACAGCACTGGGAACAGTCACCAGTGGCACTGCTTTAACCCCTTCAGCACTGGGAACACTCACCAGTGGCACAGCTTTAACCCCTTCAGCACTGGGAACACTCACCAGGGGCACTGCTGTGACTCCCTCAGCCCAGCAGCAGGGAAGGGGCAGTCCTGGCACTGCCCACACTGCCCAGAGTGCCCAGCCTGTGCAGTGGGACCCAGAGCCCTTTGCCTTCTGGCAGTGAATGGCAAACTTAAGAAGGGGAGATTTCCCAAAGCTCAACCCACCCAAGCCATGCAGGACCTTCCTGCAATGCCCTGTGCCCGCCCCTCTGCATGGGAACAGGGGCAGTTTGTCCTTCCAGTCCCTCCCTGCTCATGCCCAGGGCTGCTGCTGCAGTTCCTGGGCTCTCTGTGCCTCCTGGCCCTGGCACCTGCCCCAAGTATCCCTGCAGGCAGTGCCACCTCCTGCTGCTCCTGCCCATGGAAATGCCCCCAGTGCCCCTTGGCTGATGGAACAGGCAGAGCACTGCAGGGGCAGATTGGCTCCTCTGTCACTTCCCATTCCCAAAGCCCCTGGGAGCAGCCCTTGGGAGGGTGGGGATGGAGCTGTGGGGATATCTCTGTCCTGTCCCTGCCCCGAGTTGCTGTGCCCCATTGTTCCCACACTGAGGGATGGCCCAGGGGCTGCCCAGGCTGGGGATGGCCCTGGCAGGAGAGCTGAGCTGGGGGTGCTGGAGCCATCTGTGGAACAGGATCCTGGGGCAGCCAGCAGGTCAGGAGCCCAGCTGGAGCTCCTCTGGGAGCTGGGGATCCCAGCACTGCTGGAAACCTCAGCAGGACTCAGTGGGAGCTGCTGGGCTGGAATGGGGATCCCAGCACTGCTGGAAACCTCAGCAGGACTCAGTGGGAGCTGCTGGGCTGGAATGGGGAATGGAAACCTCAGCAGGAACCAGTGGGAGCTGCTGGGCTGGAATGGGGAATGGAAACCTCAGCAGGAGCCAGTGGGAGCTGCTGGGCTGGAATGGGATCCCAGCACCTCTGGAAACCCCAGCAGGACCCGCTGGGAGCTGCTGGCTGAGGCTGGAGCAGCCCAGGGCTGGCAAAGGCTCTGCTGGGCTCAGTGCTGGGAGCGCTGGGACCAAGCTGGGCTGCATTCCCTGCAGGATAAATCCCTCCGTGACTCATTCCCGGCGCTGCAGGCAGGGCCTGGAGCAGCTGAGGTGCAGAGGCACCGGGAGGTGTGGGGAGGGGGAAGGAAAGGTGAGAGCATGGGCGGGGGCAGGCGGGTCCCAGGCACCGGCTGCTGCACCCCCAGCCCACAAACCTTCCTCACATCCCAGACAGCAGAAATGGCTGGGGCATCTCTGCTCCCGAGCCTTTGCTCCCACTGATATCCTGAACAGCCTGAAATCAGCAGGAATTCCTTGGATTTCTCCTCAGACCCACCAGAGCAGGCTGAGCCCTTTCCCATCCCGCCCCCTCCTGCTGGAGCTGCACTTTCAGAGCTGCTTTGCTTTGGCTGTAGGAGGAGGGGGGATGAAAATCTGCTATTCCTGGGGTCCAGGCTCTCCTGTCCTTCCTCCTCCTCCTCCTCCTTCCCTGCAGTCCCTGTGTGGAAATGGCTGTGCCCACTCAAGGAGTTGGCTGTGCTGCTTGAAGATGTTCTGCTTCTTTAACGGAGCCTCAGCAGTTACAAAAACTTGTCTTTAAAAATTCATGCTGTTCTGTATCATGTTAAATATTTATTCTAAAGGAACAATGCGTTCCCCCCTCCCCCCTTCTGCTATGATACCTATTTTGCATATGAGCTGATTAATTATTAAGCACCTACATTTTATTTTGACAAACAGAAGATGTGCTCCAGTCAGTTGGATGCTGTTGTGTTCTGCTGAGCTGTGAATTCACCTTCCCTCTCCAGGCACAGAGATCCTCCCTGCCTGTGTCCTGGGGCTCCCCCACACCAGGGGACCTGGACCATGGAGGAAACTGCAGGATCGCCTTTCCCTGCCCACCCAGCAGGGAACCAGGCTGGCTCCTCAGCCCCAGGTGTGTTTTTACCTGCCCTGTCCCAGGCTGTGCCCAGATGAAGGTGATGAACCTTTCCGGATGGGGACATCCCCTGGGCTGGGGCAGGAGAAGGTCCAGCACACACACCAGGGTGTGCCAGGGCAGCAGGGAGAGCCTGGTGCCAACTCCCACCCCTGGGGACCAGGGAATGGAGGAGAATGGGATGTGTTGGGCCCGAGGCAGCTGGATCCCAGCTGTCCCAGCACAGAGCTGCTCCATGACAAACGTGGATGGTGGCACAAGGTCCAGGGGACATTTCCTGCAGGGGAGCTTGGAGCTCCTCTGGGGGAGCCAGGACCCAAATTCCCTGAGTGATTGCCGGGGTGGAAGGGCAGAGCTGTGTCCTTGGAATAGAGAGCTGCCCTGGGGACACAAACAGGCCTGTCCTCCCTGAGCCCTGGGGACACAAACAGGCCTGTCCTCCCTGTCCTCCCTGAGCCCTGGGGACACAAACGGGCCTGTCCTCCCTGAGCCCTGGGGACACAAACGGGCCTGTCCTCCATGAGCCCTGGGGACACAAACGGGCCTGTCCTCCCTGTCCTCCCTGAGCCCTGGGGACACAAACAGGCCTGTCCTCCATGAGCCTGGGACACAAACAGGCCTGTCCTTCCTGAGCCTGGGACACAAACGGGCCTGTCCTCCATGAGCCCTGGGGACACAAACAGGCCTGTCCTCCCTGTCCTTCCTGAGCCCTGGGGACACAAACAGGCCTGTCCTCCATGAGCCTGGGACACAAACGGGCCTGTCCTCCCTGTCCTCCCTGAGCCTGGGACACAAACAGGCCTGTCCTCCCTGAGCCCTGGGGACACAAACAGGCCTGTCCTTCCTGAGCCCTGGGGACACAAACAGGCCTGTCCTCCCTGTCCTTCCTGAGCCCTGGGGACACAAACAGGCCTGTCCTCCCTGAGCCTGGGACACAAACAGGCCTGTCCTCCATGAGCCCTGGGGACACAAACAGGCCTGTCCTCCCTGAGCCCGGGGGACACAAACAGGCCTGTCCTCCCTGTCCTCCATGAGCCCTTGAGACACAAACGGGCCTGTCCTCCATGAGCCCTGGGGCCACAAACAGGCCTGTCCTCCCTGTCCTCCATGAGCCCTGGGGACACAAACGGGCCTGTCCTCCCTGAGCCCTGGGGACACAAACAGGCCTGTCCTCCATGAGCCCTGGGGAAACAAACGGGCCTGTCCCCCCTGAGCCCTGGGGACACAAACGGGCCTGTCCTCCCTGTCCTCCCTGAGCCTGGGACACAAACGGGCCTGTCCTTCCTGAGCCCTGGGGACACAAACAAGCCTGTCCTCCCTGAGCCCTGGGGACACAAACAGGCCTGTCCTCCCTGAGCCCTGGGGACACAAACAGGCCTGTCCTCCATGAGCCCTGGGGACACAAACAGGCCTGTCCTCCCTGAGCCTGGGACACAAACAGGTCTGGGCACTGCCCTGCAGGTCCAGCTTTGGGGCTGGAGCCTCCTCCCAGCAATTCTGTGGGAGAGGGAAGCACACAATCTGCAGCCCGGCTCACTGGAGCCCAGGTGTGTGTCCTCCCAGCAGGAATGGGCAGAGGTGGGATAGGTGGATCTTGGCTTTTTGGTTGATAATTGCTGCCCTGAGATGTGCAGGATGTCTCTGTTTCGGCCCACACATCTGAAGAACGAGTCTGAGCTCTTCAGTTTTGGTCTTGAGGTTGTTTATTAATTCTTATCTATAAAATTTTCTTTCTGCCCAGCCGAGATCTGCTCAGCAGGGCAGCCAAAGGCACTCTGACCACCCCCCCCGAGGCGGTGTTGTCCTTTTATACTACAAACTACGTATAACATATTTACACTTAATTCCCAATAGCCATCACCTATGTTAGACAGTGCACTTCTACTCTAAACCAATCCCAAAGTGCCAGCATCACAGAAAATGGAGAACAAGAAGAAGAAGAAGAAAGGCCAGACACACCCAAGTTCCTCCTCTTGTCCCCATAACCCCCATACCAAAAATCCTAAAATCTACATTTTCACCCTGTGATCATTTTGTTATTGTACTATTCAAACTTCTGTGGCTTTCAGGTCCTCCTACAAAGCTGGTAACTTGCTCCAGGGGTCATAATCAAATCCCCAGGTGTTCTGGGGTGTGTGCCAGGGTCTCCAAGCCCCCGGCAACTTTGGACACCCTGAGGGATGCACTGAGTTCTGACAGGTGCAGAAGAAGAGCTCTGGCATGCAGGGGCCTGTCCTGCTGCAGGGGCACCCCATGGCACCGCTGCTCTGACCCTGCAAACTGGGAACAAGGGCTGAGCAAAGAGCTGATCCCAGGGCAAACCCCACTCCAGGATTATCAGGGATTAATCCTGCTTAGAAAACAGGATTAGTGTTCAGGAGAGATGCTCAAAAACCAGCATTTGTATTCCTCGTGAGATTCTAGTATTAGCCCCTCTTCTCCCCGCCCCAGATTTCCCAAGGAAGAACAAAAATAACTCTGAAGTTTTCCCATGGAAATGTGATCTCAGCTGCTTTGCAAACACGGGAGCATCTCTCTCTCTCTGTGCTTCCCAAGCAGGCTTTGCACCAATAAAAACGCAGCCACGGGATCCATTTTGGACTTGATGATCAGGAAAGCAGGAAAATGAAGCAAATTGGGCTGAGGTGTTTGTTTGGGGAGCTGTGCCCGAAGAGATGTGATCCCTCAGCCTGTGCCCTTCAAAGAGTCTGTCAAAAACCCCTCCTCGGGCTCCACCCTTGTGAAGAGAACGGGCAAGGTGATGTCCAAAGCATTTGGAGCAGATTCTCAGGGAAC
This sequence comes from Melospiza georgiana, assembly GCF_028018845.1. Classification (NCBI taxonomy): domain Eukaryota; kingdom Metazoa; phylum Chordata; class Aves; order Passeriformes; family Passerellidae; genus Melospiza; species Melospiza georgiana. The sequence continues at coordinate 13,556,446 of NC_080447.1, read as the reverse complement.
CTTTATCTCGGGATGAGTTTGGGAGCTCTGTCACAGCGAGCAGGGACTGCCCGGGGGCTGCGGGCAGGGGGATGGCTGGGCAGTGAACGCTCTCATTAACAGCTGGGCAGTGAACGCTCTCATTAACAGCTGGGCAATGAATCCTCTCATCAACAGCTTCATTAGCGAGCGGTGGGACTGCGGGGGCGCAGGAGCTGAGAGGTGGCATGGGCCTGAAAAGTGGCACTGGGCTGAAAGCTGGCATGGGGCTGAAAGATGGCACAGACTTGAAAGGTGGCACGGGCTGGAGCTGAGAGGTGGCATAGACTTGGAAGGTGGCACAGGGCTGAAAGGTGGCACAGACCTGAGAGGTGGAACAGGCCTGAAAGGTGGCACAAGGCTGAAAGGTGGCACGGAGCTAAAAGGTAGCAAAGAACTGAAAGGTGGCACAGACTTGAAAGGTGGCACAGGGCTGAAGGGTTGCACAGAACTGAGAGGTGGCACAGGGCTGAGAGGTGGCATGGGGCTGAGAGGTGGCATGGGGCTGAGAGGTGGCACAGGGCTGAGAGGTGGCACAGGGCTGAGAGGAGGCACAGGGCTGAGAGGTGGCACAGTTTGATAGGTGTCACAGGGCTGAGAAGTGTCACAGGTCTGAGAGGAGGCATAGGGCTGAGAGGTGGCACAGACTGAAAGGTGGCACAGGGCTGAGAGGTGTCACAAGGCTGAGAGGAGGCACAGAGCTGAGAGGTGGCACAGATTGATAGGTGTCACAGGGCTGAGAAGTGTCACAGGTCTGAGAGGTGTCGCACAGCTCTGCAGTTCTGGAGCCCTGGGAGAGGCTGCAAACCCAGCACAACAGGATCAGGATCGTACTTGGCTCGGTACCAATGGCCCGGGGCAAACTGGCCACGGGACTCGGTGCTCTGTGTGCTCCTGTGCAGGGCTGCTTTGATCCACAGCTGCACAGACACCCCCGGGGTCACTCTGCCACTGCTGCACTGGAATTCCAGCAAACCCTTGGAGTGCAGAAGGCACCAAGGCTGAGCAGGGCCCTTGTCCCGTCACTCCACAAGGAGCTGTGGGCAGGGCTGGGTTTGCGGCCTGCCCCACCCCTGCTTTTGGGAATGAGAGGGATGATGGATGTTGGGAGTCCAACCTTGAAAGGGCCGTTTTTGGGGGTGAGGCACTGGCTGGAATAGAAACAGAGCTGTGACATCCCCTGGAGGACCAGAGCAGGGAGCTGCAGGTGCTGGGCCCAGCCTGGGCCTGGTTGCCCCTGAGGGGCTCTGCTGGGCCAGGGATGGAGCAGGTTCAGCAGTGGAGTGTCCCAGGGGGTTGACAGGACAAGGGACAATGGATTTGAGCAGCCAGGGGGCAGGGATGGATGGGATATTGGGAATTGGGAATTGTTCCCTGGCAGGGTGGGCAGGCCCTGGCACAGGTGCCCAGAGCAGCTGGGGCTGCCCCTGGATCCCTGGCAGTGCCCAAGGCCAGGCTGGACACTGGGGCTGGGAGCAGCCTGGGACAGTGGGAGGTGTCCCTGCCATGGCAGGGGTGGCACTGGATGGGCTTTAAGGTCCCTTCCACCCAAACCATTCTGGGATTTGGTGCCAAGGGGGAATGGGAAGGTCCTTCCAAAGGCAGGCCTGGCCTCCCCTCTCCTGCCTGGGCATTGCAGGCCCTGTCAGGGGGCAGGGCTGCCTGGTGCCCACTGACCAGGCAGGAGCAGGGCCAGCAGTGGGGCTCGGCAGGCACAGCTGAGGGGCAGGAATGCAGGAATGCAGCAATGCAGGAATGCAGCAATGCAGCAATGCAGGCAGGGTTTGCACAGTGCCCTAGAAGGCCCGGGCTCATGGAGCAGCTGCTGCTCCCCCCTGCCTTTGTGGCTGGGGCTGATCTCTGTGACTTTCCCTGAACTGAATTCCCAGCTGGAACCTGGGCTTGCTTTGCTACCTCTGCTGGATTAAAGAGTCTGAGTGTCCACTGGTTTCCTCCTCTGGAAGTGCTCAAGGGCTGTTTTCAGGTCACCTTTTAGCTTTTCTTCAGGGCACACTCAGATCAGGTGTCTTTACTTCACACTGTTTTCCTGGCTCTTGACCTCATTTTAGGCTCTTCACAACTGGTCTGAATCTTGTGCCTTTCTCTGAACTGCCTTGGGACAGATTTCCACTGGAGCAATGTTCTAACCCTGCCTTCCTCTGGTGCATGGTGGGCCAGTTCCCTTCTGCACCTGCAGGTGGGATTAGTGGTGGAGCTCAGTCCCAGCTCTGTGCCTTGAGCTGGCATTGCCTGCAAGCTGTATTTCCTATGAGCAGTTGCTGGTTTTGGACAAACTTGTGGATGGGTTGGGCAGGAAGAGCTGGATCTGTTCTTTGGGCATGGAAAATGAAGCTTTATTTTGCTTTATTCTCCTCTTTGGGAACTGAATCTTGGCTCAAGGCTCATCCAGGAACATCCAGTGCAGGATGGCTGAGATTCATGCCCACCCCTGCCCCAGGAGTGACTGCCAGCGTCCCTGAGCCCAAAGCCATGAGCTGCATCCCAGCTGTTTGTGGCAGCTGGAAGGAGCTGCATCCTGAGGCTTCCCAGGTGAAGGGAGGGAAATGTCATAGCCCTGGAGGAGCCAGAGGTGCTGGCTCAGCTGGAGAGAGAAGACATTCCAGGGCCTTTGCCCACCCCAGAGAGCTGGGGACCATGGCCAAAGCAGGAACTGCTTGTGCAGCCCAGGCTGGTGGGATGGTGATCCTTGGGAACAGGAGCCAGCCCCTCTTCTCTGGCCCAGGACCCTTTCCTGAGGCTGCCAGCACTGCCTGGGGCACACCTGAGACATTGGGGGGCTTTCCTTGGGGCTTCCAGGATAGCCAGGATAGCCCTGAATGCCAGAATTCCTGAGCTGGGCTGGGCTGGGCTGGGCTGGGCTGGGCCGGGCCGGGCCAGGCCGGGCTGGGCTGGGCTGGGCTGGGCTGGGCTGGGCTGGGCTGAGCTGGGCTGGGCTGGGCTGGGCTGAGCTGGGTTGAGCTGGGCTGGGCTGGGGGTCCTGGCTGCAGGGAGGGTGCAGAGCTGTGCTGGTGTCTGAAAGGACACAAAGCCCTGGCAGGAGGGCAGGACAGTGTGATTTTAGTCAGAATGGTCTCAAATCCTCCAAATCCTCCATCCCAGGAGGGACAGTACCCCCTAACCTGTGCTCCAGCCCAGGGTGCCTGGGCCTTGTCCTGCTGTGCTGAGCTGTTGGGATCTGTGTCCTTGGTCGCTCTGAGCTTCGCTTCCCCTGTTCCCTGTTCCTCTCCATGGATGCTCTGTCCCCAGCAGCGAGGAGAATTCCCTCGGCTGCAGGGAGCTCCACATCTGATGGTGGACATGGTCACACCACATCTGCTGATGGGGACATGGTCACACCACATCTGCTGATGAGGACATGGTCACACCACATCTCCTGATAGTAGAGATGGTCACACCATGTCTCCCTCAGCCAGGGGCCTGTCCTGCCCCAGGGGACACGGACAGGCAGGGACACTCAGGTGTGCACAAAGCTCCAAGCAGGCACTGCTTGCTTCCCTCCTTTCCCATGTTTGGCCATGTTTCCCACAGGAATCCCGTCCCCCATGGGTCCTGTGACAGCCATTTCAGGTTTCCCATGGCTTTGGGGCCAGGGAAGCTCTCGTGGATGCAGTGTAGGGAGGGTGATGGCTCCATCCTCCCCCACTCCAGGTCTTCTCCTGGGGAAGCCCTCTCTGGAAATAGCAGGCTGAGTGTTTCCAGCTTCCAGAGTGCTTCAGCAAAGAATCACATCAAGGGCTCTCAATGCTCGACCTTTCCCATCTCCCTGCAGCTCCTGAGTGCCAGGCTCAGGCTGGGAAGTGCCTGGGGACACTTCTGCCCCCACCCAGCCTGTGCTTGGCAGAGAGCAGAGCTGCAGCTGGACCCAGGGACTGCCCTGCCACCCCCAGCTGCTGCTGCTGGGGACACCTGGGCCACCCTCTGCAGCGCTGCTGGAAGGGGCTGGACCTGCACACACGGCTCTGCCAGGGCACTGCCCTGGAGAGAGAGACTGCTGGGTTGTACTGGCTCACACTGGGTTGTGCAGGGCCATACTGTGTTATACTGGGTTGTACTGGGTTGTGCTGGGCCATAAAGGGTCATACTGGGTCATACTGGGTTGTGCTGGGTCATACTGGGTTATACTGGGTTGTGCAGGGCCATACTGTGTTATACTGGGTTGTACTGGGTTGTGCTGGGCCATACAGGGTCATACTGGGTTGTGCTGGGTCATACTGGGTTATACTGGGTTGTGTAGGGTCATACTGGGTTATATGGGGTTATACTGGGTTGTACTGGGTTGTGCAGGGTTCTGCTGGGTCATACTGGGTTGTATTCGGTTGTGCTGGGTCATACAGGATTATACTGGGTCATACTGGGTTGTGCTAAGTCGTGCTGGGTTGTGCAGGGTCATACTGGGTTCTACTGGTTCATACTGGCTCATACTGGGTTGTGCAGGGTCATACTGGGACATACTGGGTTGTGCTGGGTCATAGTGGATTATACTGGGTTGTGCAGGGTCATACTGGGTCATATTGGGTTGTGCAGGGTCATACTGGGTTCTACTGGGTTGTGCAGGGTCATACTGGGTCATACTGGGTTATACTGGTTGTCCTGGGCCATACTGGGTTATATGGGGTTCTACAGGGTTGTACTGGGTTATGCAGGGTTCTGCTGGGTCATACTGGCTTTCCCTTGGTCATACTGGGTTGTGCTGCTGGTTTGGGTCTCTAGGTTTGCTGGTTTGGGTTTCCAGGTTTCCCTGGATGAAGTCAGGGATCCCATTGGCACTGGGAGCTGGAGGAGGCTCCTGGGATCCCTGCAGGGAACTCCACAACTCCTGACAGGAGAGGGGTCGGGCTGTGTTCCAGGGAACAGGGACAGGAGCAGAGGTAACAGCCTCAGGCTGGGCCAGGGCAGGGGCAGGGTGGACATCAGGAGGAATTTATCCATGGAAAGGGGGGTCAGGCCTTGGCAGGGGCTGCCCAGGGAGGTTTGGAGTGCCCATCCCTGGAGGTGTCACCTGGACATGGCACTCTGCTCTGGGCACAAGGTGGGATCAGCACAGATTTGACTCGGTGAGCCTGGAGCTCTTTTCCAGCCTGAATGGTTCCCTGATCCTGTGATTCTGGTTCCACCCTGCAGGAGCAGCTCCCAGCAGAGGCAGGGGCTGTGTGGGGCAGGGCTGTGGGACAGCAGCCCCAGCTCAGTTCCACCCTGGAGCTGCAGGGCTTGGAGTGGCTCAGGCACTGAGACACCGGAGTGCAGGAACTCCTGTCGCCAGGCAGGGCTTGCTGCCAGCAGCTGGAGCTGAAATCCCTGTTTGAGGAGCAGGAGGGACCTGCTGGGACAAGGTGGGGTCTGGGGCAGCTGGAGCAGAGGACAGAGCTGGCATTTCCCTCCTGCCCAGCTGCGAGAGAGAGTTCAGTCCAGGGAGCTCTGCTGTGTCTGCTTTGGGGAGCTCAGAGGGATAGCTCTGTCCTAGGGCTGTGCAGGAATGGGACAGGCTGCTGTGGCTGCATTCCCTGCTCACCCTGGCACACCCAGGGGCTGCGACAGTGCCCAGGCCATGGCTCCATCCCTGCAGGGCTGGGCATGGCCATGGGATTGGGAATGGGGATGGGAATATGGATGGGAACGGGAATGGGGATGGAAATGGGGATGGGAAAGGGAATGGGGATGGAAATGGGGATGGGGAAGGGAATGGGAATGGGAATGGGATGGGCATGGGGATGGGCATGGCCATGGGATTGGGAATGGGGATGGGAATATGAATGGGAAAGGGAATGGGGATGGAAATGGGGATGGGAAAGGGAATGGGGATGGAAATGGGGATGGGAAAGGGAATGGGGTGGGAATGGGCATGGGAATGGCAATGGCAATGGCAATGGCCACGGGAATGGGCACAGTAATAGGCATGGGAATGGGAATGGGAATGGGAATGGGATGGGCATGGGGATGGAAATGGGGATGGGCATGGGCATGGGAAGGGTTGGAGCTGCTGGTCTTAGAGGGCTTTTCCAAGCAGACTCCCTGAGGGCGTGCCCAGGGGAGGAACATCTCCCCAAAGGCACACACCTTGCCCTGGCCACTGCTCCTGGCCCTGCTGGGGGATCTGGTGATCCAAACCAGCTGCAAAATTCAGCTTTGCACAGAATTCCCTGGGTGGGTGGAGTGGCAGTGGCTGAGCTGTGGCCCAGGGCTGTTGTGTGCAGAGAAACCAGGGTAAGCACAAAGCAACTGGGGAAAAAAATTAAAAATAAATACATGTTTAAAAAGTTTTTAAAATTTAAATGAGTTTTATTTCTTTTCATGTTGAAGGCTGCATTTTCTTTCCCTCATTTTCTTCTCCTCTTAGAGGCTGGTACTGCTGAAGTGGTTGTTTTGTGCTTGTTCCTTTAATTAGTTTCTTAGCAGCTTCCCAGCTTTCCTATGGAGACTTGTGCTTCTTCTGAAGTTGATTTCTTAAGGTTAGGCTTAAAAAAGCTCATCCATACGGAAAGACATGAAGTGAAAGGGAAAGCCAGGCTGTGGGAACGATGCAGACAGGTTTGCTGGCTTCAGTGTCCAGTTCTGATGCACTGGGAGAGATCCAGGGGCTGGGATTTGACCTTACAGGTCACAAAGATTGATCATCATCAATCATCAATCACCACAGAAATGGGCAGAGGACTGAAGCACTTTTCCTATTAGGAAGGGCTGAGAGATTGGAATTACTCAGTCTGGAGAGGAGAAGGCTCCAGGGAGAGCTCAGAGCCCCTGGCAGGGCCTGAAGGGGCTCCAGGAGAGCTGGAGAGGGACTGAGGACAAGGGATGGAGGGACAAGACACAGGGAATGGCTCCCAGTGCCAGAGGGCAGGGATGGATGGGGTATTGGGAATTGGGAATTGTTCCCTGGCAGGGTGGGCAGGCCCTGGCACAGGGTGCCCAGAGCAGCTGTGGCTGCCCCTGGATCCCTGGCAGTGCCCAAGGCCAGGCTGGACACTGGGGCTGGGAGCAGCCTGGGACAGTGGGAGGTGTCCCTGCCATGGCAGGGTGGCACAGGATGAGCTTTAATGTTCCTTCCAACCCAACCCATTCCATGATTTTATATCCAATCAGAGTTTCCAGGTTGAACTCTTTGGGACTTGGGCACGTCAAGCATTGAAATTCTTCAGCAAAGCCCTCCCTGTTCCCTTTGGCCTGAGCACAGGGCTGATTTTACCCTGCTCCCTTTGGAAATGTCAGCCCCTGTGCTCAGGAATTTTACAGCCACCTTGTGCCTTGCAAGCCAAGATCACTTTTTAATGCTAACAAGGAATCAATTTGTTTTGAATGTGCAAAGATTTTATGCCACTAAGAGAGAAGGGTTTTTAATATGGATATAATAAGCCTTATGCTATGTCCATGGTTTGAATAATCCATGGATTTCTCATTGTCCTGCCTCAGAAAAGATGCTGGAGTAAAGGAAAAGCTGCTCAGAAGGGCAGCCAGGGTGCTCAGAGGGCTGGGGTGGGCACAGACCCACAAAGAGGTTTTACACCTTTTTGTGTCCAGGGCAGGGCAGGGGGCGCTGAGGAACCGGTCACAGCTCTGACCCTGGTGGCACTCGGGGAACAGGTGAGGCTGGAGCCTCCCACACATCCCTCAGTGTGCAGGGCTTTGTCCTTTGTGGGAGCCAAAGGACAGAGTGAGCTTGGAGAGAGGAAAGGCAAAGTGGCTCTCTGGGATCCACTGTGGCCGTGGAGCAGGTGGTGCTTGTGGATAATCCCAAATGTGGAGTCTCCAAAGCTCTGCCTGTTCCCTGTGCTTGTGCCTCACCTGCTCAGCCCCTCATGGAGCCTCTGCTGTGCCAGGGCAGGATGAAAGCCCCATGATCTTTGTAGTGCTTCAATATTCCAGTGCTTGTACAAAAAAAGAGTTTTAAAAGGGTTCACAGAGCAGCCCAGACCCAGATTCCAAGCTGCTTGGGCACTGCAGAAACAGGGATTTAACTTTCAGAAGCTGCAGATTTCATCCTGGCTCGCGTCTGTCTTTTTTTTTTTTTTTTTTTTTTTTTTTCTTCTTCTTCTTTTTTTTTAAATGGTTTTCTAAAATTACCAAAAAGCACCCACAGATGGTGGAGTTCTGATTGGTTTATTGTGTGTGAGTGTGAAAATCCACAGCATGCTGGTGCTCCCTGCTTGGTCTCCAGAGACACACAGGCTCTGCAGCTGATTGGTGAAATGAATATCACAGAATTGTGGGATGGTTTGGGTGGGAAGGGACCTTAAAGCCCACCCAGTGCCACCCCAGCCATGGCAGGGACACCTCCCACTGTCCCAGGCTGCTCCAGCCCCAATGTCCAGCCTGGCCTTGGGCACTGCCAGGGATCCAGGGGCAGCCACAGCTGCTCTGGGCACCCTGTGCCAGTCATGGCTCACACGGGCAGCACAAATCTCCTGAATCATTGCAGGTGTTCTGAAACAGCCAGAACTCACTCAAATGGGAGCTCCAAATAACTTCATTGGCTTAGCCAGCTCTCCGTGCTCTGCTCTCAGCTGGAAGCTTTGCTGGGAGTGTGATGAGAACAAGAGCTCCCCTTCCCCAAGCTTGCTCTGAGCCAGGGCCTGGCTGTCACCCACCAAGGACATTTCTGTGCTTAGGATACCTGATGGCACCAATCCACAAATGCAGGGTGGTGCTGTATTGTGGGGTGCTCTGTGGCAGGAAGGAATGATGGATCTGACTCCATGTTCTCAGAAAGCTAATTTATTATTTTATGATACTATATGATATAAAAGAACACTAAACTATACTAAAGAATACAGAAAGATACAGACAGATAATAATAAAAGATAATAATGAAAACTTGTGACTCTTTCCAGAGTCTGACACAGCTTGGCACTGACTGGCCAATAAGTAAAAACAATTCACATGAAACCAATGAAACAATCACCTGTGGGTAAACAATCTCCAAACTACATTCTAAAGCAGCAAAACACAGGAGAAGCAAATCAGGTAATTATTGTTTTCCTTTTTCTCTGAGACTTCTCAGCTTCCCAGGAGCAAAATCCCAGCAAAAGGGATTTATTTTTCCAGACAATATGACAGGGTAGTGACAAATCTGTCCCAGATTTCCATCCCCTCTCTGTGTGAGCTGGGGTCAGAGTCACTCTGGCTGGGCAACGTGGCACCTTCAGCAAGATGCTGTCACTGCTGTCCTGCTGTCTGTCATTGCTGTCCTGCTGTCTTTCATTGCTGTCCTGTTGTCCTGCTCTGCTCTGGGACAGGATCCCTCCCTCCCTGGAGCTGGTGCAGGGCTGTGTTTGGGGTTTGGTGTGAGGATAACGCTGAGAACACTCTGAGCTGGTGGTTGGTGCAACGTGTGCTCACTACAAACCCAGGAGTTCTCAGGTTGCCAGGCCCTGGCAGTGAGCTGGGATGGAACCTGGCCAGGAGAGCTGACCCACAGTGGCCACAGGGACATTCCACACCACAGAAGGTCCTGCTTGGGGTAGGAACCAAGGCAGGGGTGGAATCTCCATCCCTGCACATGTGGTGATGGAGGAACAGAGCTCAGTGCTGGCCTGGGCAGTGTCAGGGTAATGAGGGCAGTTCTTGGGCTCCATGGCCTTGGGGGTCTTTTCCAGCCTTAACTCTGTGACTGTTCAGTGCTCAAAGGGGCTCCAGGAGAGCTGGAGAGGGACTGGGGACAAGGGATGGAGGGACAGGACACAGGGAATGGCTCCCAGTGCCAGAGGGCAGGGATGGATGGGATATTGGGAATTGGGAATTGTTCCCTGGCAGGGTGGGCAGGCCCTGGCACAGGGTGCCCAGAGCAGCTGTGGCAGCCCCTGGATCCCTGGCAGTGCCCAAGGCCAGGCTGGATGGCACTGGGACACCCTGGGACAGTGGGAGGTGTCCCTGCCATGGCACTGGATGATTTGTAGGATCCCTTCCCACCCCAATCATTCCATGATTGCGTGGCTCTGTGACTCTCATGCATGCCCTTGGGAGGGAGAGCTCAGAGCTCATGTGCAGGATCCAGAGAGGTCCTGGGGCCTCTGCAATCCCATCCATGCCCATCCCAGACACCATCTCAAGGAGCTTTTTATTCTGCTGCTGGAGCTTCCTTACACTGGCATCCTGCTGCCCCTGGAGCAGCTGAGGCCTGCTGAGGAAATGCTCTTCAGTGGATTTGAGAAGGAATCTCTTGGATAAGGAGAAGAGACCCTCAAGTGCTGATTTTCTGCCCAGTTGCCTCTTCTTGCAAGAGGCAGTTGAACTGCAGTGGGAAGAAGGTTTTGCAGCACTTTGCAGCTCACACACTGTGTCCCCACTCATTTGAGCTCATTTTTCTCCTCCTTCCCTTTCCACAGGAACCTTTTCACTCCTTCACAAAGAACCTGCAATAAGAGCATTTCCGAAATCATTGTTTATTCAATATTTATGACAACCTTGGAATGCAAATTAAGTTGTAACAAACGAGCCCACAGGTGGGTGCTTTGCTCCCACACAATTCCTGAATTACCCTCCTGGAGCCCTGATTTTCCATGGTTTCCTTGCAATGCTGGGTTGGTGCCTGGGAGCTCTGTACTTCATTCACCACTCTCTGTGAATTTCCTTCCATCCCTGCCCTCCAGTCCAACAGCAGGAGTGGCAGGTGTCCACCTGAGCTGGACTTAACACATCTGGAGCAGGAAGACAATGGAATCATGGAGTGCTTTGGGTAGGAAGGTGTAGGAGTGTCGGGGGTAGGATGGTTGGGACAGATGGAGACCAGAGATCTCTGGGGCCAAGTCAGGAACTTGGGGTTCATTGCAAAGGGCCTGGGTGCAGGGCCCTGCTGGGAGCTGCCAAACACAGCTGGGGCAGGGCTGAGAGAAGAGAAGGGCAGAGAGGATGAGAGGGTGAGAGAGTAAAAGGGTAAGAGAGCGAGGTTCCCGTTACAATACCATAAATCTTCTTCTCGGTTGAATATTCCAATTCTCACTAACCAATCTAGTACAAGATACAAATCCTATAGCATTTACATACAGCCTGTAAGAATCATTACATTACCATACTGTGTTACATTTTAAACCCTAAAAACTCCTCTTTGGGCCCTTCTGCCAAGCTGTAGGGTCTGCTCTGAGCCTTGGACCTGTCTGCAAGCAGAGGGTGTTGTTCCATCAAAAGGGGATCACCTTCAGCTGGCCATGCCATTGTTTTCCAGTTGTTCAGTAACTGAGGGATCTCAAAGCTTGCTTTCATTTCAATCTCACTTACAGTTTCCATATTCTCAAAATCTTTTGCCAGGCAATCACATTTATGAGGCTTTCCTGTTTCATCTTCCCCAACAGGAAGGGACATTAAAGCCCACCCAGTGCCACCCCTGTCATGGCAGGGACACCTCCCACTGTCCCAGGCTGCTCCCAGCCCCAATGTCCAGCCTGGCCTTGGGCACTGCCAGGGATCCAGGGGCAGCCACAGCTGCTCTGGGCACCCTGTGCCAGGGCCTGCCCACCCTGCCAGGGAACAATTCCCAATTCCCAATATCCCATCCATCCCTGCCCCCTGGCACTGGGAGCCATTCCCTGTGTCCTGTCCCTCCATCCCTTGTCCTCAGTCCCTCTCCAGCTCTCCTGGAGCCCCTTCAGGCCCTGCAAGGGGCTCTGAGCTCTCCCTGGAGCCTTCTCCTCTCCAAGTGAGCACCCCCAGCTCTCCCAGCCTGGCCCCAGCCCTTGGAGCACTGGGATGTCCTGCTGGCCTCTCCCAGGTTTCTCACTCGACATCTCCAGCAGCTTGGGGTGCCCAGGGTGTGGTAACCACTGTGCCACAGCCAGGGAAATATGTTATTTGCATCCAGAGGTTCAGGATATCTGTGGAAGCTGTCCCAGTGAGTTCCTGGTCTGGACATCCCCTGTGTAAGCCCAGGCCCAGCACAGCCAGGTGTGGGTGCTCTGCCTTCCCTTCCCCTCCCCAGTGTCCTGTGACACCTCTGAGGAGCCCAGCTGGATTCTCTTCCTCCCCTCCTTGTGCACACACACACAAACTCTTCCTCTGGGGCTTCCCAGGGATCCCTTCCCATGGCCCTCCCTGGTGCCCAGGCTGTGCCCTCCTGCCCAGCTCTGCCACAGGGTGCCCTGCCCCATGCTGGGCTCACAGCTCTGCTGGGAGATGCTCCCCTGCTCTGTCCTGGCATTCTCCAAAGCAAAGACTCAAACAGAAGCACCAAAATCAAGAAGAAAATCCTGTATTTGCAGCGCCAAAACTTTGCTGCCTTCTGGGTTTCTCTCCCCTGGAAGCTGCAGCACGAACGAAATCATCAAGATTTAATTCAGCCTGTGGCTTGAGCTTGATCTCTGCACTTGTCCTGCAGCCCTTTCCCTTCTCCATCTGCCTCCCTGCCTGCATCTCAGCATGGCTCACATCCAGTCAGCGGGATGGGATGGGGCTGTGTCCACCCAGGAGCCAGCCCTTGCTCTCTTTTATTCCTTGCACTGTTTTCTATTGCTGGGGCGTAGTGGAGAGGGAGCGGCTGTGATATCCCTGTCGCCAGCCCCACTCTGTGCCTGCCATCCCTGGTTCCCAGCTCTTCCCTGGAGGTTGGGTTTGCAGTTTGGCTGTCAGGAACAAGAGCTCTGAGCTCCTCCCTGTGCCCTTGCTCCAGCTGGGATAAGGTTTTGTCCCTCCATGTGCTTACAGCAATCCCAGAGGCATTCCTGACACCTGCAGAGGAGCTGGGGCACTCCCAGCCCTTCCTGCAGCTCTGGAGGATGAGGCAGGGCTGGGGCTGGGGCTGGGGCTGCCACCCCTCCTGCCGTCAGAGATTTATCCCTTCCCCTTGCTCCTGAACAAAACCCTTCCAGGCTGCCTGAAGTAAATCATATCAACATGGAATATCCTGAGCCGGAAGGGCCCCACCATCATCATCCAGCTTGGCCCTGGCCCTGCCCAGACCCCCCAACAATCCCAGCCTGGATTCCCTGTCCCTGCTTGAGTCCCTCCCTGGCAGTGTTTGCCCTGGGGGTGCAGGGAAGTGCCTGGAGGAGAGGAGAGGAAGGGGAAGGGAGACGATTTAAAGGGCCTGGAGAGCCAGGACAAGGGGGAAGGGATCCACACTGATAAAAAGTGGGGTTAGATGAGATATTGGGAACAAGGAATTGTTCCCTGGGAGAGTGGGCAGGCCCTGGCAGCTGTGGCTGCCCCTGGATCCCTGGCAGTGCCCAAGGCCAGGCTGGACATTGGGGCTGGAGCAGCCTGGGACAGTGGGAGGTGTCCCTGCCATGGCAGGGGTGGAATGGATGAGCTTTAAGGTCCCTTCCCACCCAAACCATCCTGGGATTCTGTGCTGACTCCTTGAGCTGCCCTGTGGGTGGTGGGGCAGCCCTGGCAGCAGGGACAGCGCTCCCTGGGGCACTGCAGATGCCAAGGGGATCATTCCCTCGGTGCTGGTGGATCCCAGTGTTGAGAAGGCCCCGTCCCTGTGTCCAGGCAGCCAACCCCCCTGCTGGCCCTGCCCCATGTCCTTGGATGGGCCCTGAGCAGGGCACAGCATCCGTGGCTCCCGGGAGAGCAGCATCAGTGCCAGGCGAATATTAATCCTAACAGGAGGAGGCAGAACCATTGTTTACCCTGCTTTTGTTAATCAGTTTGTTTCCCTTCGTGATCCCAAAATGAAATTAAAAGGCTCTGTTTACATTGCTGAATTATCATCTGCTCCAGCAGGTAAAGCACTTTGGTGGAGAATTAATGGAGCCGCGGACAGATTTGTGTCAGAAATATGTGCATATTTTCCCAGCGAAGGATTTGTTAAACTGAGCTAGAATCTCATGGCTTTGTGTTTAAATAAAACATCAGCCACCAGCCACCCACAAAAGCTGCTGGAGGCTGTGGACCTGGAACGAGTTCACCTTTAAAAGAGCTGAGCTGGAGCCTTTTCTCCTGCTGCATTCCGAGGTGATGCTCCAGGAGCAAAGGCACCCTTGCTTGGAGTGCAGCTGAAGGATTTGTAATCTTCTCCAAGGAAATATCCAACCCTGATACCAAGGAAACACAAGGGAATGTGCACAGAGCTCATCCTGCAGCTCTTCTGCTGAATTGTGCTGGGGGCAAGGTGGGCATTTCTGTCAAATTGTCTCCTCTCATCCCACAGCAAAACGCAGCACAGGGTTGGGCCCTTGCACCTGCCTCAGAAGGCTGAAAAATATCCAATTCTTCTCATTTTTGCTCCAGCTGCACTAAATTTATAAGCCAGCACAAGGAAGACAAGATCTAAAAACCAATTTAGCAAAAAATAGCCTTTGCAACTAAAAATTAATGCTTGGAAAGGCCTAAATGAAGCTTGAAAATAGCTTTTTTTTTCCCCTCTCCAGCCGATGATTCACGTGCCTATTTGCAAACAATTCAAATGCAGTAAATTGAGAGGAAATATAAATCAGGTTCCTAAGTGAAGCTGCATAAATCCAATAAATGATTGATGAGAAGATCCTGTTTTAAGGCGCTGCTGTCTGTCTCCAGTGCTGAGGCAGAAAATGACGGGGCCTCCTCCTCTTTGGCCCTGGCCAGTGGAGCAGGGTGCAGTGAGCCCTGATGCCCCCCAAGCTGCCCAGGCAGAGCTGCAGAATGAGGGTGTGCCCACCCCATGGATCCCTATGGGCTCTCCCAGGGGAGAAGGAGCAGGGAACGGGCTCCAGAGCTGCCAGGGCAGCCCTGCAAAGGCTTCAGTGCTCCCCCAGAAATGTGGCACTGCGCCTTGGTTTAAACAGACAGGTGTCTGCTAAGGAGGGCAGGAGCCTCCCCTGAAATGGAAAATGCAAACCCCTTCCCTCCAAATTGTTATAATTTTGAAATTAAGGGACTCTCAGGCAAAGATATGGGAACAGGAACAACAGTTCTTTATCCAGGGCTGCTGCAGATGGGCCTGGGCTCCCTCTGGCCATGCAGGGCAGCAGAAAGCTGCTCCTCTGGCAATGCAGGGGGCAAAGGCTGCTGTGCTGTGCCAGGCTCAGATTGGATCCAGGCAGGAATGCTTGGCTCCTCCCCTGGGCGGAGCATCTCCCCATGGGATGCTGGGATTGGATCAGCCCTGCAGGGACACTCAGTGGCCATGGACAGCAGAGATCTCCTGGAGGGAGGGTTGGCTGCGGGAGAGATAAAGAAAAAACTGCCCCAGGAACAGCAGAGAACTGCCCCAGCTCTGACAGATGGGGACAGAACACAGACATTGCCTTGCAATCCAGGACAAACTGACTTCTCACAAGGGCATGGAGTGATGGGGCAGGGGGGAGTGGCTGTAACTGGGATGGAGTAGACTTAGATGGGATATTGGGATATTGGGCAGGAATTGTTCCCTGGCAGGGTGGGCAGGCCCTGGCACAGGGTGCCCAGAGCAGCTGGGGCTGCCCCTGGATCCCTGGCAGTGCCCAAGGCCAGGCTGGACATTGGGGCTGGGACACCCTGGGACAGTGGGAGGTGTCCCTGCCATGGCTGGGGTGGCACTGGATGGGCTTTAGGGTCCCTCCCACCCAAACAATTCCCTGGATCTGTGGTTCCATGGAGCTGATGCAATGGGTCAGGAGGAGCCCTGTTCTGCAGAGGAGCTGCTGGTTCTGCAGTAGGACCATGCTGAGTCCCTCCACTCTCCTGGCAGGTCCTGGGGAGCAGCTCTGGTCCCTCTGTGCTCTCGGGGACACCGGGCTGTGTGTATCCATGTATCCCCTCCTGGCACAGGGGAGCTCCCAGCTCCCTGCCCAAGGACAGCAGGAGGGTGCCTGGAGCTGGTGCATTCCCAGAGATGATGGCTGTGGCAGTTGAATGGCAGTGCAGAGACCTGAAAACCCTTCCAAACATTCATCCAGGAGCTGCTCCAGTCCAGTCAGGGCTCCTGCAGTCTGTTCTCAGGCTGGTGGCATGCTGTGGTATCTGAATCTCTGGTTGGAGCTCAGGGGATAAGCAGTGTCCATCTCTCAGGGAACAGCCAGGGCATGGCACTGGTCAGCAGGCAGGGGCAGTGGCCATGTCACCTTTCTCACATGAAGTTCTTGGTCATGGAATCCCAGAATCACTGAGGCTGGAAAATCCTCCCAGCAAGTGCAAGCTGTGCTAAATCCCCATCTTGTCCCCAGCCCTGAGCTCTGAGTGTCCTGTCCAGGCCTTCCTTGGACACCTTCTGGAATGGGGACTCCAAACCTCCCTGGGCAGCTGTGCCAGTGCCTGACTGCCCCCTCCATGAAGGAATTATCCCAAAATCCACCCTGCCCCTGCCCTGGCCCAGCCTGAGGCCGTTCCCTCTGCTCCTGTCCCTGTTCCCTGGAGCACAGCCCGACCCCCCCGGCTGTCCCCTCCTGTCAGGAGCTGTGCAGAGCCACAAGGGCCCCCTGAGCCTCCTTTGCTCCAGGCTGAGCCCCTGCCCAGCTCCCTCAGCCTCTCCTGGGGCTCCAGCCCCTTCCCAGCTCCGTTCCCTGCCCTGCACACGCTCCAGCCCCTCCAGCTCCTCCTTCAATTGCAGGGCCCAGAACTGTCCCCAACCCTCAGGGCCCTCAGCAGTGCCCCAGGATCCCCATGCCCCTGTGCCAGCAGCTGTGGTGAGCACAGCTGGAGCCGAGGGGTTTGTGTCCCTGGCCGGAGCTCCTGCAGGAGGGGCAGGGCAGTCAGTGGATCTTGTTCCTCCAAACCCCTCCAAACCCCCTCCCAAGCCCATCCCGTGAGCGGGTGCTTCTGTGAGCCCAGCCTGCAGGGAGATGGATCTGCAGCAGCAGCTGTTGGAAAAGCCCCCAGGGCAGAGTCTGGAAATGGAGATTCCAGCTGTCAGCACCCTGCCCCCAGCACGGAGCTGAGCCCAGAGCATCATCCCCAGTGCCCTCGGGTGCCCTGGCACCCGTCCTGCTGGCATTGAACGGTCCCAGAGGACTGGCAGAGCGGGATGGGTCACAGCAGCCCTCAGGGCACGGCAGGAGCTGCTGTTTTTTCCATCCCCACTGAGATGGGAGCATTGGGAACGGGACCAAGCTCAGAGGAGTCGCTCTGCAGCTGTGTGGAGCAGGATCATTGTCTTGGTTTGGAAAGCCAGGAGTCTGCTAAGGAAGGCAGGAGCCTCCCCTGAAATGGAGAATGTAAACCCTCTCCACCCCTCCCAATTGCTATAAATTAAGGGGCTCTCAGGCAAAATTATGGGAGCAGGAAATAACAGTTCTTTAATAGGGAAAAGGAAAAAAATAGAATAAAATAAACAATGCAGTACACTAGAACAACAGTGACAGAGTCAGAACCCAACCTGACACCCTGTGGGTCAGGGTGTTGGTGGCAGTGCCATTGGAATTGTGGCTCAGCCCTCCTGCAGTGTCAGGGGTGGTTCTGCTGGAGCAGGGATCCTGTAGAGAAGGATGTATTCTTCCTCTGAAGATCCAGTGGAAGGAGAGGCAGCTGCTGTTCCTCTGGGAATCCAGTGCAGAAGCCGTGCTGGTGTCTCAAACCTCTGGATTATATCTGGGTAGGAATGCTTGGCTCCTCCCCCTGGGCTCACATCTCCCAATGGGATGCTGTAGTTCTTATCAGCCATGCAGGGACATTCAATAGCTGTTATCAGCAATGTCCCCTCCCAGGGAGGTGTGAATGTGGTCACTCAGAGAGAGAGATAAGGCAAACTGCCCACTTGAGGAAGGTAATCTGCCATACAGATGGTAATAGAAAACATCTTACCTTGCAATTTTCAACAATCATTTTGGGGTGTCACCTTTTCCATGTCTCCCCAAACCCTCTGAGGGATCATGGGAACCATGAGGGGCAGGGCTGTCCCCCACCAGTGCAGAGCGATCACTGTACAGAACTTTCACCTCACTGCCCTCATCCTGCCCCACCAGTGCAGAGCAGATTTTATTTAATTATTTTATAATTTACTAGGAACTAGAATTTAAATTCCATTTTAGGCATCCATTTTTTTATCTTGACTTTTTTTTTTGTCAAATAATTAAACCATATATTCCTACATTATCCAAATCACTTGTCATCAATACACTTTCAATTAACCTTCCTCTATATTTCCTAATATCAAAAACAACAATCAACCATCATCATCACTCCACAACCACCTCTAAACAGACATAGAATTAACCCCAGAACTAACCCCCCAAAAGACCCAAACAAAAATACAAACAATGATGATAAATCATCAACCAATCACTCACCAAATTTTACATTCTTGTAGCTTATAAAAAGCACGGCACTGAAGATGTCGAGATGGCTGCCACACACACCCAAGGACAAAAGACCTTTCACCTCACTGCCCTCATCCTGCCCCACCAGCAGCATCCCAAAAACGTGAGGGGTGAGGATGAGCTGTTTAGGAGGCATCAGTGCAGCCAGCAGGGCAATGCCAAGGTGCTGGGAAGAGCCTGAACACAATCCAGAGCCTTGGCATTGCGAGGCTCAAGCACTTTTTCAGTGTGTGACAGGCCAAGGCAGCTGCCACCAGCTCCTGCTCCCAGCCTGGCATAAATCAGCAGCAGAGGAACAAGGTGACTTGTCTCCACTCCAGGTTGTCCCTCTTTGGAGCTGGCACTGACACAGTTTTCATGAAAAATTTATTTTGCAAGAAAATGGGTTTTCAATCAAAGCAAGCGTTTCTGGATGAAATATTATTTACATTGACATTTCCCCATTTTTTCTCAATGATACACTTCCCTTCCTTCCTTCTCCCACTTTCTTCCAAAGAGACGAGCCCAAAAATAATTCAGAGGCAGTGTTAATTTTTCAGTGAAAGTGTCTGGCTTTAGGTAACAGAGGACTGCATATTTTGAGAGAAAATCAAATATTTTCCCTCCAAAGTGAAGAAAAGTGAGTTTTCAGAAATGAAACTATCAGCTGGTAATGGAGTGGGGGTATCAGAACGATTTGGGGAAGGGTTTGCAGAGGGGAATGGGGGATGCAGGGTCCCAGAGCAGCCCTGGGCACAGGGAGAGGACAGCAGTGCCCCTGCCCTCGGGTCCCTCCTCCTCCTTGTGACCCAGAACCCATGATGTGACAATTTCATAACCTGCAGCAGAAATAGTCTGATGCATTTCCTTTAATTTTTTTTTTTAACAGAAAAGGGGGAGGTGTTGTATTGCACTAAATAGTTTACTGAGTTCTTGTTTTACCCATCTCCTGCTCCTGCCCAGTCCCTGGTTTGAGCCTAAGGAGGCTGGATGGGGCACCTAATTGAGGCACCTAATTAAGGCACCTAATTAATCCACTCTGGCGGCACGGGAGGGTGGAGGAACCGTGCTGGTCCCTGGGGACAGCAGCTCCCACATTCCCACAGGTCCCACGAGGGCTGGCTGCTGCTGGGGCCATGCCACCCCCTGGTGCCCTGGATTCAGCTTCCTCTGCCCCATTCCTGCCTGGCACATCCGAGTGCTCAGCTTTCCAAAGGTGTTCCACAGGCAAGGACTTTGCTCCTCCAAGCCAGTGGATCATCCCTGGCTGTGCCTGGAGCCAGAGAGCAGCACCTGCAGGTTCTGCACCCTCTGGGTGCTGGGCTCCCCTGTGTGGGGCTCAGGGCCAGCCTGGGGCACTCCAGGGTGTCACAGACATCTTTTATGGAAAATCCTTTCCTTAGGATTTTTCCTCCTGAGAAGCTGAGAGGGCTCAGGAACAAAATGTAAACAATGGTTATCTGCTGCTGTGGAATGCAACAGGTGCATCTGTGATTGGTCTCATGTGCTTGTTTGTAATTAATGGCCAATCACAGTCAGCTGGCTTGGACAGAGAGCCTGAGCCACAAACCTTTGTTATCATTCTTTCTATTCTATTCTTAGCTAGCCTTTTGATGAAATCCTTTCTTCTATTCTTTTAGTATAGTTTTAATGTAATATATATCATAAAATAATAAATCAGCCTTCTGAAACATGGAGTCAGATCCTCATCTCTTCCCTCTTCCAAGAACCCCTGTGAACACCATCACACCACGGGCACTTGGAATGTTGAGCTGGAGCAGAGGACACTGAGCTCAGAGCTCACCAGGGGCTGCAGCTCCTCCCGAGGACAGCTCCCATCTCTGCTCTGGGACAGGGACAGCACCCAGGGCATGGCTGGGGCTGGGCCAGGGCAGCTCAGGCTGAGCTCAGGGCAAGGTTCTTCCCCCAGAGGGTGCTGGCACTGCCCAGGCTGCCCAGGGAATGGGCACGGCCCCGAGGCTGCCAGAGCTCCAGGAGCCTTTGGGCAGCACTGCCAGGGATGGACAGGGTGGGGTTGTTGGGGGTCTGGGCAGGGACAGGAGCTGGATCAATGATCCCTGGGGGTCCCTCCAGCTCAGGAGATTCCATCATTCTGTGACCCCATAACCTGTGATCCCACAGCAGCCCTGACCTGGGTGTTTTTCCCCTCTCCCTGAGCCAGAGGGGATCAAAGGTGCTGCAGCCAGAGAGGCTCTGAGGCCATGGGCAGGCAGAGCAGCTGGAGCTGGAGGCACTGCCCCATTGCTGCTCGGGGATGCTCCCAGCTGCCCTGCTCAGGAGCAGAGCCAGCTCCAGAGGGGCCTGGGGGAGGCTCCCTGTGCCAGCTGTGCCTGGCAGCTGGCTGGGCATGCGGCCTTGGGAAATTCTTGCTATTTTCCAGCTCTTGCTCTTTTGCAGGGCTAGCAGAATTTGTCAGTGTGGAGACATTTGTCAATTTGCATAATTAAAGCACTGCAAACTCATCCAGATTCACAGATCCCTGCGCTGGCTCCCTGGAGACTCCCCACTCCTCCGCCATGAATTATTTATGGGCAGTGCTGTTCTAACAGGGCCCTTTGTCTGCACCTCTGCTCCACATTTCAGAGCTCCCAGGTGGGGATGAGGAGGCTCCCCCGAGGCAGAGCTGGGGAAGGGAACAGCTCCGTGTCCCACAGCCCTGTCCTTCCTCTCTTCCTGATGGGATCCACGGCAATTCCTGAAGCTGCAGGGCTGCCGTGCAGAGGGAGCTGAAGGTGTTGGGTCCAAGGCTGGGCTCCATCACCCTGGAGCTCTGTTCCAGCAGCAGGGATGCTGTGAGTGAGGTTCCTGTGCAGATGGAGGTGTCTGCCTCAGGCTGTCCCCACACTGCTTCAGGCCTTGGGTGCATTGTCAGCTCAGGGTGCCTGGCACCTCTGTCCCATGTCCCAGCCTGTCCCTGCGTGGGACTGAGGGCTGGGAATGTCCCTCCACGTCCCCTGAGCTGGCACTGCTGGGGCACCTCCAGGGCTGGGGCAGCTCTGGGACCCTCCTGACAGGAGAGACCTGGAGGGGCTGGAGCGTGTGCAGGGCAGGGAACGGAGCTGGGAAGGGGCTGGAGCCCCAGGAGAGGCTGAGGGAGCTGGGCAGGGGCTCAGCCTGGAGCAAAGGAGGCTCAGGGGGCCCTTGTGGCTCTGCACAGCTCCTGACAGGAGGGGACAGCCGGGGGGGTCGGGCTGTGCTCCAGGGAACAGGGACAGGAGCAGAGGGAACGGCCTCAGCTGGGCCAGGGCAGGCCCAGGGTGGACATCAGGAGGGATTTCTGCATGGAAAGGGGGTCAGGCCTTGGCACAGCTGCCAGGGCAGCGCTGGATCCCCATTCCTGGAGGTTTCCAGCAGCCACGTGGATGTGGCACTCGGGGACAGGGGTCAGTGGTGGCCATGGCAGTGCTGAGCTGACAGTTGGACTCAATGGTCTCCCAGGGCTTTTCCAACATTAACACCCCTGGCATTCCATGGTTCTGGAAGGAAAGGGACAGTCTGAGTGCTCACTCTGACCCTGTGTGCTCCCAATCTCAGGGGCTGCTTTGCCTCTGGTGAGAGCAGCCAGTGATGACTTTGTCTTTCCAGCAACCACAATTCCCTGGGTCAGGCCCAGGAAAAAATGGAGATAACATGAGGGAGAAGCCAGAGGGAGGGAGAAAGGCAGGAGCAAGTGGTGAGTACACAGAAACCTTGCCTGTGTTTGCAGGCTCTCCCTGCTGGAGTTGAGTGTGTGCTTGTAAATCCCACAGCAGAGGAATACAAATATTTGTGCTGCAGAAACACTTCCCATGAACTCCTGGAGCTCCCCTGCTCAGCTCCTTCCAGCCTTTCACAGGCCTGCTGTACTTCCTGGGCTGTGGGACATGGAGCTGCTTTTGCAGGGACAGGAAAGGGGGAAATGGTTGTGAATATATATAGGAGAGACTTAAATTAGATGTTAGGAAGGAATTGTTGCCTGGCAGGGTGGGCAGGCCCTGGCACAAGGTGCCCATCCTGGATCCCTGGCAGTGCCCAAGGCCAGGCTGGACACTGGGGCTGGGAGCAGCCTGGGACAGTGGGAGGTGTCCCTGCCATGGCAGGGGTGGCACTGGGTGGGCTTTGAGGTCCCACCCGACCCAAACCATCCCATGATTTTTCTGTTTCCCTGGATCTCTCAGGGGTGCCTGCAGAGCAGTGTGGGGCTGAAGCAAGAATGAAATCAGAACTCAGACCCAGGGTAAATCTGGGTGTCAGCTGCCGAGTGCAGCTTTCCTGGGCAGGGTGCAGCTCCTGGGATGGAGCAGGGGAGCAGGGGATGGTGCTGGCACATGGAGGGCTCCAGGGACACCAGAGTGGCACTTCCAACCCAACAGCCCAGACTGCCCTGTCACCCTGGGGCTGGAGCTGCTCCTGCTGAGGGAGTTGGCGGCTTCAAACTCAGCCCTAAGAAGGTGCAGTGTGCCCAAACCCCAGGTGCTGTGCAGTTCTCATCCCTCCCTGCCCAGGAATAAGGATTCAATAGCAGCAGCACCTGTCCTGTGAGCTCCTGGGCAGTGCCAGCCCCATGGGCAGGAATGGCCCATCCCTGAGGGTGTCCAAGGGCTTGGAACAGCCTGGGACAGTGGGAGGTGTCCCTGCCATGGCACGGAGGTGACATGAATGGGCTTTAAGGTCCCCTCTGGTAGGAAAATTAATCCACACACACCAGAGGTTTATGTCCAAAAAGGAGACAGAGGAATCCTTTTATTTTATTCCAATAAAAGGAGAAGCCATGGGACATTCCCCTGGGCTCTGTCAAGTTTTTGGAGGACACAGCCTCCTTTTTATCCCAATTTCCAGCCACATTTCCCTTCTCCCTTTCCCCCTTGGCTGAGGTACTTGAGAGGTTCAGACTCCCCAATACACCTGATACCAGAGATTTCCCTCTAATGTGTAAACCTCCTTTTAATTTTTAATTCTTACAGAATTTAGGGGTTTTTCTTCCCCATTGTTTCTTTCGTCTTTCAATGTCTAATTTCATTTATCAGCAAACCTACAGTTCATTTGTAAAAGCAAATCTCTTTTTCCATTCATCAATCAGTGGAATCCTTTCCTTTGTTTCTTTTATCTCTCAGCGCTGGTTTTATCCACCATCAGACCCACAGCTTGTTTGGAAAGACAAATCCGCCATTCCTCTCACCTCCCACCCAAACCAGTCTGGGACTGGCCGAACTGGGAGCGCTGGGAGCTGGCACTGGCTGGGATATTCATGTTGTTTTTTTTGCCAGGAGCCCCTGTGGCCGTGGCAGGGGCTGAGAGCTCTGCTGGGAGCGCTGGGGAGGTTTCCCTGCACGGAGAGCTGCAGGCTGGCCTCTGGGGGCTGCAGTGTTTATTTTGGCCAGCCCAGCGCCGGCTGTGCTCATCACAAGGTGTGATCACGCCTGCAGAGAGGCCCCCAAGAATCATTTTCAGCTCCCATCCCCTCGGTTCCGGCAGACAAGGCGAGAAATGGTACAATGCAGTTGGGGGCTATTGTGAAAAGCCTCTGCAAAGGATTTCTCACAGTGTGATGGAAGCTGGAATACTCATCTGGGCTCCTCTGCTTCTTTATTTTTATTTATTTATTTATTTATTTATTTATTTATTTATTTATTTATTTGGTTTTCCCAGAGCCTGCTGTTGCTGATGTATTATTTATACAGCAGGAAATTAGACTCTGAGGACTCAAGTATTCTTCAAATAAGCTTCCTAATTCTGTCAATTAAGAATGCACAGGCTGCTGGGGTTCTGGCAGGGGATGAGCTGTGCAGGAGTGAGAGCTGCCCCTGGTCATTGCTCTGATGTGCTGCTGCAGAGGTTTTCAGCTGGAGGAAAAAATCTCTTGGTCTCAAAATCAAAGGTGTGAGGTGCTGGGAGCGTTCTGTGGAGCAGCTCTGGCTGGTCCCAGGGGCACAGACAGCTCCCTGCGCTCTGGCAGGGGAATGCTGAAGTGCTGAGTGTGTGCTCACTCCCTGTTCTGCTCTGCAGTGAAATCTGGGGCTTTTCCTTGCTGGAAACAAACAGCCAGGGCTGGGAGCCTGTCAGGGATGAGTTTGGGGTCATTTACTCCCTAATTAATGCAGTAATTCTTCATGTGCTCCCGGTGTAACTCTAGAGCAAATTAGTTAATGCGTAATTAATACATAAAAGAGCATCTTCTCTCCTTCACTGCCTTTCTTTGACCAACCACTTCTAAATGAGATTGGAATTCTCCTTGTGCAGCAGGGCTGGGCACAGGGCTGCAGGATGGGCTGTTCCCACTCCCCAGGAAGGAGAGGGCCAGAGGGAGCAGGGAGAGCCTGGGTCCAACATCCAGCTGGGAGTGCTCCCTTCTGTAGGAGCATCAGGGGGCTTGGACGGTGGGGATGGATGGGAGATGAGATATCTCTGGAGCCAGGTCAGGAACTTGGGGTTCATTGCAAAGGGCCTGGGTGCAGGGCCCTGCTGGGAGCTGCCAAACACAGCTGGAGCAGGGCTGAGAGAAGAGAGGGGCAGAGAGGATGAGAGGGTGAGAGAGTAAAAGGGTAAGAGAGCGAGGTTCCCGTTACAATACAATAAATCTTATTCTGTGTTGAATATTCTGATTCTCACTAACCAATCTAGTACAAGATACAAATCCTACAGCATTTACATACAGCCTGTAAGAATCATTACATCACCATACTGTGTTACATTTTAAACCCTAAACCTCCTCTTTGGGCCCTTCTGCCAAGCTGTAGGGTCTGCTCTGACCCTTGGGCCTGTCTGCAAGCAGAGGGTGTTGTTCCATCAAAAGGGAATCACCTTCAGCTGGCCATGTTTTCCAGTTGTTCAGTAACTGAGGTATCTCAAAGCTTGCTTTCATTTCAATTTCGCTTACAGTTTCCATATTCTCAAAATCTTTTGCCAGACAATCATATTTATGAGGCTTTCCTGTTCTATCTTCCCCAAGAACCTTCCCCTGCAGAGTGCTCAGCCCAGCTGTGCCCCAGCATTCCAGAGCCAGGGAAAGGCCGTGGGGTCTCTGGGCCCAGGGAGACTCCCCAGCACATCCCAGTGCTCTGGGGCATTCCTGCACAGGAACCCAGCACAGGCAGAACTGGATGCTTGTCCTGCCCTGGGCAGCTGTGACAAAGGTGACACCTCTGAGGTGTCCCCTCCTGCCTGTCCTGACCTAGACATGTCCCTGCCACCCAGGCATTGGCTGGCTCTGCCTGAGGGAAGGAGCTTTATGGCTGCAGCACAGTTTTTCTTTTTTATCATTGCTGTGGATTTAATGTCCACTGCAAATGCAGATCTCTGCATCTGGAGGAGGCGTGGAGGCTGCTCTGCTCAGGAAGCCCTCAGGAGGACAGGGACACAGCCTCAGGTGCTGCCAGGGGACAGGACTATCGCAGCTGCCCCAGGGCAGGGTGGGCTGGGTGATTCCCGTGCTCCTGGGGTTTTGGGGTCTCCAGCTGCTCAGAGTGACCCCGAGATTGTTCAAAGTCTCTTTTCCCAGCCCGGCGCTTGAAGAAGGAGTCAGAGCTCTTCATTTCTCGATCTCAAGGTTGTTTATTGTTTTTTATCTATAAAAAATTTTCTCCTGCCCTGCTGAGGTCCATCAGCAGGACAGTTCCAGGCACTCTGCCTGCCCCCAGGGCAGTGTTGTGTCTTTATACTAAAAACTACATGTACAATGTTTGCAATTACTTCCCAATACCTATCACCTATGTTAGACAGTGAGCTTCTACTCTAAACCAATCTGTGAGTGCCAACATCACAGCAGAAGATGGAGGCCAAGAAGAAGGAGAAAGGCTGGACACACCCAGTTCCCTCCATCTTGCCTCCTGAACCCCCATACCAAAACCCCTAAAATCTACTTTTTCACCCCATTATAACTTCACTATTATTCTGCCTATCTGTTGTGGCTTGCTGATCTCCATCCAAGGTTGGTAATTTGCTCCATGGGTCATAATCCAAGCCACAGGTGTTTTGGGCTCTGTGCCAGGGTCCCTGAGCTCCCTGGCAGGAGTCTTGGCTGCTCAGAACAGCCAGAGGGATGTTCTGGGTCCTGACAACCTTTTGAGGCCCTGGCACTGCCCAGCCCCTCCCTGGGGGTTTTCCAGGGCCTGGGACTCCTGTCTCCCACAGGACTCGGTGCTTTTGCCCTTCTCCATCTCCCTTCAGTCCTCCCACTCCTGCCAGGATGTGCTGGTGCCTTCACTGCCTCTTCCCCTGTGCCTGCTGGGGCAGGAGCAGCCCGTCCTCCCGCTGGGCATCTCCTCTGGGAGAGCAGCAAATCCATAAACTGGGGGCAAAGCTCAGCTCAGCACCACAAAGGCTTCAGGGCCTGGGTAGAGCAGCAGACAAAAGCTGCCAGCAGGCCCTGGCTGCCAGCTCTCCCTGCTGAGAGGAGCTCATGGAATCTGAGCCACACGTGGCATCGGAGCTCTGCGTGCCCTTCATGCCTGTGGGGGAATAAAGGCTTTTCTTGTGGGCTCTGTGAGCTCAGCCTCTCCCTGTGCACAGTTTGCTATGGAAACCAGGCCCTGCTCTGCTAGCCCAGCCTCAGCACAGCCGGGGCTCCAGGGTGGGAGACACAAACACAGAGAGACCCTGAGCCCCTGCTGCCCCTCGCCAGGGCACACCTGGGGCAGCCCCCTGCCTCTCTGGCCTGGCTCCCAGTTTGGGAGGGCAGGAGCGGAGAGGGGGACTGGGCACAGGGAGGGCAGAATGTTGTAGTGTGTGTTTTTATACTTTGTAATACTTTGAGGAAGTTTTGTTTTGTATCCCCATATTTTTCCCAGATGATTTATCCCAGACTGTACTCCCCTCCCTGTACCTGTGTAATCCCTCTCCCTGGATGAGATCACCCTCAAACCCCCACCCAGGCTCTCTGTCCATCACTCAGCATCCCATCCCCTCCATCTAGAAGCTTCAGTCCAGGTCGTTGAGTGATCAGCCAGAGGCCAGGGGTCAGCCCCCCAAGCCTTACCCCATACTCTGTCCTAAATGTCCATCCCCCAGTGCCCATCCCTTAGGTCACTTATTGGTCAGTAAAATGTTATCTCCTTTGGGTTTCCACCTCCCTTTAAATGGAACCTTGGCACATCTCCCAGGGCTCTCAGCAGGAGCTCCCTGAGGTGCAGGGGCTCCCCAGAGCCCCTGAATAAACCCTTGGTGTGAAAAACGCCAATCACTTGGTTTTTAAAATTTTAAAAGTTTAATAGTAATAAAATGATTATAAAAATAGTAATACAATTAGAGTAATAATAATTTGGACAGTTTGGATTAGGACAATATGAGACAATAGAAACAAAGAGTTATGGACAGTCCAGGTACCTCTTTCTAGGTAGCACGAGCCCAAAAAAGGACCCCCGTTAACAAAGGATTAACCCTTAAAAACAACAGCTTGTTGCATATTCATACACCTCATACATGATGCATAAATTCCATTCAAACACAGGATTCTGTCTGGTCATCATCAACTTCTTCCTCTGAATCCTAACAGCACCTTCGAGGCAGGAAGAAGTTCCTTTCTTCTGATAATGGCACAATAAATTCTTTTTCTCTGAAAGATTCAGGTGTCCTGTGGCTGCTATCTCGCTGCGAGTCCTTTCTTTAAAAAAGTATCCTACATAGCATCGTTTCTATTTTAACAATTTTTATAACCTAAAACTGTATTTAACACAGTACTTAAGAGAATTAATTCAGCATTATTTTCTAACGCAACACATATAACATTCATTTTAATATTTGAGAAAAGCCAATCATAAAATACGTGCATTTTTCACACTTGGATTAATCCCTGCTAAGAGTCAGCCCTTTATCTTCTACGGATGTCTCTGGTGTCTCTCCTGCTGCAAAGGTGACCAACCTAAGTGCCCTCAGTACCCTCGGGGCATGGGACAGTGTCTCCCTGCTGTTATGTTTGCCCAATTATCCCATCATAAAAGAACCAAACAATATTTAAGGTAGCAGCAAGTTTAATTGAATAGTTTAGGAAATATATAAAATTGGATACACTTGAAATATTGACAATATAATTTGATTAAAATAAGGGATAATTTGGTTCCAATAATAGCGCATAAGCAAAAGATAACCGCGGGGTACGGAGGGCAGGGGTCATGGACCCGTGCCACCTCACGTACGAGCTTGCCAAGTGAAAATCATCCCTTATATGCCATGTGTCAATGTCATCCCCTCCCATTTTTGATTCATCACACTTCTACCTCCACCCTCATCACCACCTTTACCGCGATGCTCGTTTTGGTGGTCGCACCACTTTTTGGGGGCCTCTCCTCTTCATCTTTGTCCTTTAATTCACCTAAGGGTTACACATGTGCATCAAGGCAGTACGATGTAAGCCAGAACTAACATATTACTACATTTAAGCATCAAAGCAATAAATCTCTTGTAGCTGGCATTTTCCTGGGACCCAACCAGATTTTCCCATTTTTCTGTTAATTTTTAGTAACTGTTATCTCTTGCTTTTTCCTCTCCTTGAACATCTGCAGTAAGGGGGTAGGGGTGGAACCCCTCATCTCTCTTTCTTTCTTGGCATTACAACTTTTAATTGTTTTATTATTTCCAAATATTAATTACTGTATCAATATTGATTACTGTTTCAATTTTGTCAGCACAAATCATACCTATTTACCACACCGCTGTCTGTGGTGTTGGGGTGTCTGCCGACTCAGGACTGGCCAAGGGTTCTTGGAGGCTGCCAGAGGGACAGAGACAGCAGAACAGCAGAATTCTCCCCATTCTGCTCATTTCTAAATGAATCCTTTTCTCCTCATTATTTCTCTTCTCAGTGTTTTCCAACCCCTCCATCCAGGGATGCACAGAAGTGTCAGGCAGTGCTTTCAAGAGGCAGCACACTTACAAACTGGGAGATGTGTCATTAAAAGTTTGGGTTATTCCTGCTTTTCTGCTTTTGCCAGGAGCGTGGCAGGGACCTGCCAGGCAGCTCCTGGGAATGTCAGAGGCTGTGTCTGAGAGGAGCTGGCCAGCCCTGGGGATCGTTTTCCTGTCATTGTCAGACACCTTGGCATGGCAGGAGTGTCCTGCAGGGCTCAGGAACGGGGGAACCCAGGAACGGGGGAACACAGGAATGGGGGAACACAGGAATGGGGGAACCCAGGAACGGGAGAACACAGGAATGGGGGAACACAGGAATGGGGGAACACAGGAATGGGGGAACCCAGGAACGGGGGAACCCAGGAACGGGGGAACCCAGGAATGGGGGAACACAGGAATGGGGGAACCCAGGAATGGGGGAACCCAGGAATGGGGGAACACAGGCTTTGCCTGCCCAGCCTCTGCTGCCAGGGCTGTCCCCAGTGGAGCAGCTCTCTGCAGAGCCAGGAGGGACAAGGGGAGGCTCTGTAAAAGAGGGGGCAGAGGCTCTCTAAAACAGGGGGCAAGTCCTCCTCCCCTCAGGGCCTCACTGGGGGCTCTTGCAGGGGTGTCTGAAAAACACTTTCACTCTCCTGGGAACATTTAAAAAGTGTAATAAAGGACAATAGGAGACAAGGACCACAGAGGAAAGGTTTTATGGCACTCAGCCAAGAGCACCCTGTTATCTTCAGGGTACCCCTTAAGTACCTTTAATTACATCAGCCTGTTGCATTTTCATAGACCCTCATGCATAGTAAGCTTTTCCCCAAACCTGTTCACATGTTCCAAGAACTGTTCAGCCTGGCTCCCCCTTGGATCCACCTTTTTAGAGCGTGCACATTCCTTGGCTGTGGTTTTAGTCCTATTTTACTGCCTCCAGTTTTTGGGCCTTGCTCCACACTGCCTTCAGCCAGTGAGTGCCGATGGTTGGCAGATCTGTCCAGGAGTGCTCATCCTGTGTTCACTGGGTGTTATCCCATCCCATTGTAACACAGCACACTGATATCAGCTATTGCACTGCTATGTCTAGGCTTAATTAACAGCAGAAATAAAAACTATATCAGAGTAACTTTAACACCACACATATAAATCCACTTTAATATTTGCAAAAAGCCAATATTGTAATATGTATCTATAACAGGTGTCATTGCAAAAAGAAAAAAAAAAAAAAAAAGAGAGGGATCAGTCTCATGAGGATGTGTACATCCAACCTCCTTGTCCAGTGACATTGGTCGTTTGAAAGTCCCTGCAGGTCACCTTGGCCCACAGTGGAGTCCAGGGCTGGTGTTCCCTCCTGAGCAGCAGTGTAGCAGTGTCCCAGAGCCTGGAGCCCAGAGCGATGCCCTCCCCAAATCCCAGTGGTGAAATGCAGCTACAAACACCCCCTGACCTCTGGCATCTGTGGGGCACAGCAAATCCGTGCCGGAACCACAGCTGGCCCTTGAGAAGGGGGAGCAGAGTTCGCCCTTGCCTGGCTCAGCTGCAGGAGCCGCTCCGGGCAGCCCCGGCTCTCCAGGCAGTGCCACATTTCAGCAGGAACGCCTGAGCTGCCTCTGCGGCCGCTCCAGCTCCGTAAATCAGCTCCCCCCGCCCGCCTGCCTCCCCAGGAGTGCTTAAATCAACCCTAAATGAGCTCTTTTAAGGAAATGCGGGCAATCAGCGCTGAGTTATTGCCAGGCACAAGGGCTTTCTTAAAAGCGACGAGCACTTATTGGTCATCTGCACTCCAGAAGGCACAGCCCTGTAAATCAGAGCCCCGGGCCAGCCTGGAGCTCAGCCTGTGCCGGAGGATTGTCGGCATTGTCCTCCCTGCCTGCTGGCTTTTCAAACCATCCTCTGTCCTTCCAAACCATTTCCTCTTCCTTCAAACCATCCCCTGTCCTTCCACACCATCCCCAGTCCTACAACATCCTCTGTCCTTCCACACCATCCTCTGTCCTTCCACACCATTCCCTGTCCTTCCACACCATTCCCTGTCCTTCCACACCATCCTCTGTCCTACAACATCCTCTGTCCTTCCAAACCATTCCCTGCCCTTCCACACCATCCTCTGTCCTCCCCACCATCCCCTGTCCTTCCACACCATCCCCTGTCCTCCCCACCATCCTCTGTCCTTCCAAACCATTCCCTGCCCTTCCAAACCATTCCCTGTCCTTCCACACCATCCTCTGTCCTTCCAAACCATTCCCTGCCCTTCCAAACCATTCCCTGTCCTTCCACACCATCCTCTGTCCTTCCACACCATCCTCTGTCCTTCCAAACCATTTCCTCTTCCTTCAAACCATCCCCTGTCCTTCCCACCATCCCCTGTCCTTCCAAACCATCCTCTGTCCTTCCAAACCATTCCCTGTCCTTCCACACCATCCCCAGTCCTACAACATCCTCTGTCCTTCCAAACCATTCCCTGCCCTTCCAAACCATTCCCTGCCCTTCCAAACCATTCCCTGCCCTTCCACAACATCCTCTGTCCTTCCAAACCATCCTCTGTCCTTCCAAACCATTTCCTGTCCTTCCACACCATCCCCTGTCCTCCCCACCATCCTTTGTCCTTCCACACCATCCCATGTCCTTCCACACCATTCCCTGCCCTTCCACACCATTCCCTGTCCTTCAAACCATCCCCTGTCCTTCCACACCATCCCCTGTCCTTCCAAACCACCTCCTGTCCTTCCAAACCATTGCTGTCCTTCCACATCATCCCCTGTCCTCCCACACCATCCTCTTCAATGCTCAGGCTCTGGCTTTGAGCCCTTCTCCTGCTCTTTCCACACTGCCCTGCTCGGAGCCCACAGGAAATCAGAAAATCACAGAAAATGTGCCCTGTTCCTGAGGAACGGGTGTTGCTCTCTGCAGGGCTGCTGTGATTTGGGAGCCTGTCTCTGAGCCTTTCCTCATCCACCCCGTTTGCCAACAGCTGCAAACCTCAGGAGCAGGGAAGGAGACTCCCTGAGAACACAGTTTGGGATATTTCATGCTCCTCCTTCTCTCTGAGGTTCAGCTACAGTTCATCTTTTTTGCCAGAAAAATAAAACAGCATCATGAAGTTGTGAGGAGCCCCTGAATGCAGAAGTTGCACCTCAAACAGTGCTCAGTGCCCTGAGATCATGGCAAACCCTGAAATGTGCTGGGAGCTGCAGCGTGGGAGAGCCTCACATCCCCTGCCTTGGGCTGAGCTCAGGGGGGCTCCTGCCCCTGCCTGCCTCTCCTGCTGAGCCCGAGGAGCAGGGATGCTCCAGGGGTGCTCCAGGGATGCTCCAGGGATGCTCCATGCTGTGTTTAACAGGAACACAGACACTCCCCACAGCCTGATCCCACCATTTCCCTGCCGGAGCTGGCAGTGAGGGACAGCTCTGTCGCCTCCCTGGGGGAGCCATCCCCACGTGGGTCAGCTCTGCCAAGGAAACCATGGAGCTCCTTCTCTGGATTCTCCTGCTCTAAAAGCATTTCAGAGTTCCCTCTTGTCTGTAATGTCAGGGCAGTGGTTCTCAGGAGTTCACAGTTTATTGCAGCCCCAAGACACGTGCAAAGTCTCTGTTTCAGTCCATGCATCTGAAGAATGAGTTGGAGTTCTTAATTTCTCGGTCTCAGAGTTGTTCATTGTACCTTATCTAGAAAAATTTTTCTCCTGTCCAGCCAAGGTCCCCTCAGCAGGACAGCCAGAGGCACTCTGCCTGCCCCAGGGCAGTGTTATCTCTTTATACCACAAACTATGTATAACATGTTTACAATTGCTTCCCAACACCTATCACCTGTGTTAGACAGTGAGCTTCTACTCTAAACCAATCCCAAAGTGCCAACATCACTGCAGAAGATGGAGGTAGAGAAGAAGAAAGGCTGGACACACCCAAGTCCCTCCATCTTGTCCCCAAAACCCCTGTTCTAAAAACCCCAAAATCTACTTTTTCACCTAGTGATAATTTTATTGTTACGCTGCTTAAACTTCTGTGGCTTTCAGGTCTTCATACAAAGCTGGGAATTTCCTCCACGGGTCATAATCAAACCCACAGGTGTTCTGGGCTGTGTGCCAGGGTCTCTGAGCCCCCTGGCAGGGGTCCTGGCAACTCTAGACACCCAGAGGGATGTGCTGAGTTCTGACAAGTAGTGATAAATGTCACCTGTCCCCCAGGATACCATACCTGCAGCCAGCTGTGGGTTTCTGGCAGGCTGGGGCAGTTTTGGGGTGCAGAAAGGGGAGCAGGAACTGGAGTTCAGCACAGGGAGAGGCTGCAGGAGCAGTGGGAGGGCAGAGCTGAGTGGCAGCTGTCAGGAAAAAAATGTCTGGGCGTGAGAAACCCTCAGTGACCTCGTTCTCTCCAGGGCCTGGAACTTCACTGAAGTAATTCTTATTTTTCCACACTGAGTGTGCCCTCTTGGGTGCCCAAACCTGGTCATGGTCACCCAACCAAACCCAGCTCCTAGGCCCTGCAAGGGGCTCTGAGCTCTCCCTGGAGCCTCCTCCTCTCCAGGTGAGCACCCCCAGCTCTCCCAGCCTGGCTCCAGCCCTTGCAGCATCCCTGGTGCCTCCTCTGCACTGGCTCCAGGGCTCGGAACCCTCCTGCTGTTGGGCCCAGGGCTGGAGCAGCGCTCCAGGTGGGCCAGGGCTGAGCAGAGAATGTGAACTCCAAAGAACTGGTGACAGCTTGGTGATGGGTGACACCTTCCTGAGATTGACATCGGGCTCAGAATGGGGGAGCCAAGGCAGAAGCTGCAGATCCGTGGTCCAGCAGCCACCCCAAGAGATGGAGAGGTGGGAAGGGAGAAGGGAGGGAAGTGCTGATCTGCAGCTCTTCCTGCCCATTCCAGATGCATCCAGCAGGGCAGGGATCCCGAGGGAGCAAGCAGAGCACAGCAGGAGCATGCAGGAGGGGAAGGAACCTTTTCCCTGCCCTTCTCAGCGGAGCATTTCTGGTTTTTAATTCCCAGCTGTGTCATGTCAGATACAGGAACAGTCCTCAGAGCAGGGCCTGGAATAAACCTTCTCCTTCTGCTCCCTGTCCTGCTCTCAGGTTCATCTCCTGCCTCATTTGCTGCAAGCTCTGGTTGTATTTGTCATGGCAGAACTGTTTCAATTTCCAGTCCTCCTTGACAAGGCTGCTGACCCAGCCCATTTGGTGCTCTCAGATCCCCTTGGATGTGGCTGAGAGCTGGACAGGTCCATGCTCAGTGCCCTCCCTTTCTCTGGAGCCTCCCACCAAGCCCTGAGATGCTCAGAGATGCACAGGCATGGCTTTGAGCTCGGGGATTGCCTGGGCAGTGCAGGTGGACACAGAGCGTCACAGGACACCAGGAACCTCTCCTCATGCTGTAATGCTCCTGCATCAACATTATCACTGTGAATTGGTGTAGGGGCTGTCTTTTGAAGAAACTGGTGATTTTTAACCTGCCCGTGGGGTCTGACAGCTCTGCTCCCAGGATTTGTGTGCCTTGGAGAGCACCTGAGGGATGGCTCTTCTCACCCAGCAGCTGTGGGAGTGTGTGAGAGTGTGTGTGCAGAGCTGTGGTGCTGGGCCAGAGCTGCAGCTGATCGTCCAAGAAGGGCTTGATTGTTAAAAAATCGTGATTTACACTGCCACAATCCATCCTTACGAATGGATTGATCTCAAAGTGCAAAAACCTGACACGGCACAGGGGGTTTGCAGTAATAATCAAAACAAATGCACCTTTATTGAGTGACCACAGCAAAATGTGATAGAGGGATTAAGGGAGAGAAAAAGATAGAGAAAGAGAGAGAAAAGAGAGAGAGAAAGAGGGGGTATAGCCACCAAACGTAGAGACAAAGTCCTTTGGTCCAGTCCAGTCGAGGATCCGCCTGTTACATTGGGGAGATCTCAGAGGTGCAGTTCATCTGGACCCCAATTAGACTCTTTTTCCATGGGGTAAAGGGGGCAAATTAATTTTGCAACCAAATCAAAGGTAGTTTTTTATATCTTCAGGGGGAAAGAATGGTATTTGGAAAGGGTATACACAGTCCATGTTTGCCAGTAAGCAAGAGCCATTGTTTTCGTGGTCCAATGCTCACACCTGCAACAACCATCTCGCTTCGGTCAGCTTGCCTCCCCACACACCTGCCCCGGGCTGGGGGTCTCAGTTCCAGTTCTTGGGAGGAGCAGAGGGGCCTTTGCACATGGGGGTTCCATGTCTCAGTCCTTGATGGAGAGGCTCCTTACATCCCAGTCTGTCTGTCATGGTGGCTGTGAAACAGGTGAGGGTCTTCTGTGGGAGACCACCTGAAACTCAGGAGAAGTCCAGGCAGGACGAGAGGTGGGACAGCTCCCAAGGCTGTTGCTGCAAACGGGGCATGGTGCCCCCTTCTCACTGGGCTCAGTGTAGCATACAGCAAACACACCTGTGAAAACAATAACTTAGCAATGCTCTCAGATCTCGGGGACTTGTTGGCATGTGCCTTTTTCCTTCAGAGCCAGAGATTTTAGACAGGGGGGTCTTCTCTTCACTGGTCCCCCAATGACAATCGTGAGGCAGATGGATATTTCGAACAGACTCTCACATACCCAAGGGCTTTGCTTTCCACCCTTTTAATTCACCTTCCTATTACAGCGTCCTGAATGGGTCGCTGGAGGTGAGAGAGAGACGAGAATCTTGTTTCTTGATCAGAAGGCTGGATTTATTGATATATCATATATAATACATTATGACTATACTAAATAGAATAAAGAGAGAAGTTGTAGAGCTGCTAGCTAAGAATAGGAAAGAAAGAATTCTATAACAAAGTTGTGTCCAGGGTCTCTGTCCCTAGCTTGCGCTTTGTGATTGGCCCTTAATTATAAACATAGAAACATGAGCCAATCAGGTGCATCCCATTGCATTTCACAGCAGCTGATAACAATTGTTTACATTCTCTTATGAGGCCTCTGCCTTCCAGAAGACACAGAAATCTGAAAGAAAGGATTTCTGTGAAAAAATGTCTGCGACACCTTCCCATTTTCCTAGCATCTGTCCTGTGCTGCTGTTAACAGTGTCTGAAATGTTCAGATCTCTTCATAAGCCGGACTCCCTCCATTTACACCTTCATTTTTGTCTGGGGATGGAGCCCAGCAGCATCTGGGGCTGTTTGTGCTGTGCTTGGCAGTGCCCAGCTCAGCCCCTCCCCTGGCACTGCTGACCAGGAACAGGAGTGAAGGTGACACACACGCCCTGGGTCTCTCAGAAGGATAATCTGAGTTTATGAGAAACCAGTTCCTTTTCGTACTCCTTTCCTGATTGGTCATTTAATCAACACCCCACACACCACTGGCTAATTAAGGAGACACCTTTGGTAAACATCTTATGAGAAACAACTGTTCAAAAGACCAGCTGCAAGATTGTTTTAATTCTTTCTCTGAGCTTTCTCAAAATTCCACAGGACAATTCCTGGGCCAGGTTGGGCACTGGGGCTTGGAGCAGTGCCTGGGACAGAAGAAGGTTCCCTGCCATAACAGGGATGGAATTCCATGATCTGAAAGGTCCCTTCCCACCCAGAACATTCTGGGATTCTGGGATTTGCCTGTAAAATCATCCCTCAGACCAGCACAGCACCACACGGCAGCCTGTTATTGCTTCTTTGGCCTCCTTTTTGTCATCCCTATCCAAGGGAAAGGAAGGATAGGAATTTGGTGCTCCACAAAAAGAAATATTTCAGGAGAAAAAGCTTGGGGTAAAGGGGACAACAAAATGTCACCTTTCTAAGGCAGAAATGTGGGCAGAGTGTGTCTGTCCCAAGTTCTGCTCTACCCAGAGTCAGAACTTCCCTGGAATGCTCCAGCTGAAACCAGCTGCAGTCCAAGTGCTCTCTGCAGTGAAAGACTGAATGACTTAAACCCTTTCCCAAAGGCAGGGAAGGTTTATCTGGCTTTCTCTCTCTGTCAACACCCACATTCCCCAGCCCTGGCAGCCCAGCCTGGGGCTGGCACTGGGCTGGCACCAGCCCTGGCACCTCTCTCCAGCCCAGGTGTCTGCAGCTGATGCAAACTTCCTGTCAAAAACGCCAATCACTTGTTTTTCAAACTTTAAAAGTTTAATGATAATAAAATGGTTATAAAAATAGCAATATAATTAGAGTAATAAAAATGTGAACAATTTGAATTAGGACAATATGACACAACAGAAACAAAGAGTTATGGACAGTCCAGGTACCTCTTTCTGGGCAAAATTATCCCGAAAAAGGACCCACGTTAACAGAGGATTAACCCTTAAAAGCAACAGCCTGTTGCATATTCATACAGCTCATCCATGATGCATAAATTCCATTCAAACACAGGATTCTGTCTGGGCATTGTCAGCTTCTTCCTCCTAATCCTGACGGGGTCCCCAGGGCTGAGCAAGGCAGGAAGAAGTTCATTTCTCCTGATAATGGAGCAATAAATTCTCTTTTTCTGAAAGATTCAGGTGTCCTGTGGCTGCTATCTCAGTCTGAGTCCTCTCTTTAAATAAAGCATCTTACATAGCATAGTTTCTATTTTAACATTTTGTTATAACCGAAAACTGTATTTAACACACTACTTAAGAGAATTAATACATCATCATTTTCAAACACAACACATATAATATTCATTTTAATATTTGTGAAAAGTCAATGATAAATAGGCATTTTTCACACTTCCCTCTAGTCTGAAGTTGTTTTCTCTGCCTGTAATGTCAGAGTGGCCACAGAGGCCGTGCTCTGAAATGTCACACTGTTTGTGCCTCCTCCGGGGGACACCGGGGCAGGGACTGCAGTGAAGGTCAGCTCCCACCATCCCTTTAAAGGCTGGGCCTTCATGCAAATGCTGGTAATGATCTCAGAGCTGTGGCCCCTTCCCTCCCCTTGCTGTCATTCCAGACAGTCCCAGGGACAGGGGGAGGGATGGAAAACCCATCCTGGACTCCAGCTCCACACCTCGGGTGGGCAGGAAAATGCAGACGAGGCAGAGGTGGGGCTGTGCCCTTCCAATGGTGTCCCACTCCCTGGGAAGCAGGTGGGACCCTCTGCTCCATCAAAGTCCTTTAAAGTGCCAAACATTGTCAGCATCTCCAAAATCAGTTACAGGGTCCCAGGGTGGGTGAGGCTGGAGGGAGCCCAGAGGGTCCCTGGTGTCCCCTGGTGCTCCCTGGGGCCATGCCAAGCCCAGGGCACTGCAGGGTGTGCTCACAGCTCTGCCATGGCCCCAGCCAGGAGCCCCCAGAGCCTCTCTGGGCTCTGCTCAGGGCTGGCACTGCCCAGGGCAGCAGTTCTGCCTCCTGGGCAGGGGCAGCTCCTGGGCTCAGGCCCTGCCCGTGGCTCTGGGGCCATGGCTGGGCCTGGAGCAGAGCCTGGGGCTGCCCTGAGCCTGCACACAGAGACAGACTGGGGACACAGGGACAGACAGACAGGGACAGACTGGGGGACACACAGACAGGGACAGACTGGGGACACAGGGACAGACAGACAGGGACAGACTGGGGGACACACAGACAGGGACAGACTGGGGGACACAGGGACAGACTGGGGGACACACGGACACACAGACAGGGACAGACTGGGGGACACAGGGACACACAGACAGGGACACAGGGACACACAGACAGGGACAGACTGGGGGACACATGGACACACAGACAGGGACACAGGGACACACAGACAGGGACAGACTGGGGGACACACAGACACGGACAGACTGGGGGACACAGGGACACACAGACAGACAGGGACACACTGGGGGACACACGGACACACAGACAGGGACACACTGGGGGACACACAGGGACACACAGACAGGGACACACAGACAGGGACAGACTGGGGGACACACAGACAGGGACAGACTGGGGACACAGGGACACACAGACAGGGACAGACTGGGGGACACACGGACAGACAGACAGGGACAGACTGGGGGACACAGGGACAGACAGACAGGGACAGACAGGCCCTGGCTCAGCTCCAGGAGCTCCATCCCAGCCCAAACCTGGCCCTTTGCTCTGTCCCTCTCACCCTGGCGGGTTTCACCTCTCACATTGGGGGTTTATAAAAAGCTCACATGTCACAAATGCAGATTTCCTGCCTTTTGTCTTTAACTTCACTGTGGTGCTGAGCTGCTCGTGCTGGGTGAGATCTGATCGGTGGTGACACAAAGTGTATTCAAACAAGTGCTGGGAGCTGACAGCCTCTTATTTATATATGGGTTTATTTTTTTAATCAGAGCCCTACACCACTGATTTATTAATTTCTGCACGTCTGAGATGCACCAAGGCTTACAAGCATCTCAACAGAAACCTTTTGTGTCCCTGCTTGCCAGGGCTTTTCAATTCTCTCTTTCTCATTTAGATTTTCTTCTCAGTCTCCTGTAAATGCCACTCAGCCATGGGCTTTGCTTCTATTGTGATTGTCAGCAATGGTTGAATTCCCACCCCCGGGCAGGAGGGATCCCTTCCCTCTCCAATTGTGGGGCTGCTCCTCCCAACATCCAGGGATTATTTTGACAGCTTAGAGAAATTGCTTTGATTTTGTGCATTAATGCTGCTCTCAAGCCTTAACACCTTTTTTTTTTTTTTTTTCTTTCTCTCAAAGCTTGCTTTATTGCCTCCTCTCTGCTCTTCAGGAGCTGTTTTAAGTAGTCAGACTTCCACATTTGTCTTGAATATCTTCTCCCTCTTGTTTGAAGTCCCTGCCTTTGGGAAAGGGTTTAAGTCATTCAGTCTTTCACTGCAGAGAGCACTTGGACTGCAGCTGGTTTCAGCTGGAGCATTCCAGGGAAGTTCTGACTCTGGGTAGAGCAGAACTTGGGACAGACACACTCTGCCCACATTTCTGCCTTAGAAAGGTGACAATTTGTTGTCCCCTTTTCCCCAAGCTTTTTCTCCTGAAATATTTCTTTTTGTGGAGCACCAAACGTCCTTTCCTTCCTTTCCCTTGGATAGCGATGACAAAAAGGCCAAACAATGCTGACCTTGGTGTTGTGCTGGTCTGAGGGATGATTTTACAGGCAAATCCCGGAATCCCAGAATGTTCTGGGTGGGAAGGGACCTTTCAGATCACGGAATTCCACCCCTGCCATGGCAGGGAACCTTCCTCTGTCTCAGGCTGCTCCAAGCCCCAGTGCCAGCCTGGCCTTGGGCACTGCCACTTGCTGAGTCCCATTGTGACACAGACTTCAAGCTGGGACTATTTTGCCCATAATTTCCTGGGATTTTTTTGTTTCCCAGCTCTTTGCAAGCTGCCAGGGGTTGTCCTGGTGTGCCTTTGCTGTGTCCATGTGGTACCATCCCACACGGGCTTCCCTGTCATGGCACAGCTCAGTTAGGAGGGAAATTAGAACTGGAGAGGTCACACAACTCTTCTCTTCTCTTCTCTTCTCTTCTCTTCTCTTCTCTTCTCTTCTCTTCTCTTCTCTTCTCTTCTCTTCTCTTCTCTTCTCTTCTCTTCTCTTCTCTTCTCTTCTCTTCTCTTCTCTTCTCTTCTCTTCTCTTCTCTTCTCTTCTCTTCTCTTCTCTTCTCTTCTCTTCTCTTCTCTTCCCTTCTCTTCCCTTCCCTTCCCTTCCCTTCCCTTCCCTTCCCCTTCCCTTCCCCTTCCCCTTCCCCTTCCCCTTCCCCTTCCCCTTCCCCTTCCCCTTCCCCTTCCCCTTCCCCTTCCCCTTCCCCTTCCCTTCCCTTCCCTTCCCTTCCCTTCCCTTCCCTTCCCTTCCCTTCCCTTCCCTTCCCTTCCCTTCCCTTCCCTGAAAGTCCTGGAGTTCCTTCTCCTCCAGCTCAGTTAATTCACTGTCCCATCCTGCTCCATCCTGTATTTCCAGGATCCTCCAGCTCTTTGGACATACAATTAGGACATTTCCACCTGTGCTGCTCCAGGTTCCCCTGTGGACAAAGCTCTTTCTGTCCCCCTTTCTCTGATTTTCTTGCTGTTGTGGTTGAGGAGGAACATCAGCCCCTAAGAGCGGCTGGAGCAGGGATCAATAACAATTGGATTCTTTCTGATCAGCTGCAGGAGCCCCAGGCAAGGAGTCACATTTGGCAACACAAGCTCAGAGCAAATATTCCCTTCCAGTCCCCAGCTCTTCCCTCTCTCATTATCAGGCATCACCTCCCAGCTCCTGGCAGCTCCTCACACACAGCTCTCTTATCTGCAGCCTTCCCCTTCCTGATGAGCTGGAAGGAGGCTCATTTTCCCCACAAGGAGCAGTTCTCCAGCCTAGAACAATCTGCCAGCTCTTGCCACAGCCCTCCCTGTCATTTCTGCATCCCCACATTTCCTGCCCTTCTCATTAGAACTCTCATTAAGGAGAGTTCTAAGGCCCTGGTGGCCTGTCCCAGCTCGTGTCCTCCTCTCCATCCATCACCACTGAACCCTGGGGTGGCTCTCCCAGGCAGAGCAGGGATTCCTCCATGGGGTGATGTGGACCAGGATGGGTGCTGATGGTCTGGCCACAGAAAGAGTGAGATAAACTTCCCCAGGCATTGCTGTGGGAACTGTGAGAGAAAACTGCTCACTTTGAACATTTAAAGAGGTTTATTAAACCTTAACAAAAATACAACAAAGGGCTGCATAAGGAAAAAGCTGCAGTGATGAGAGCTGCCCTTGTGGGTACCACATGGCCAGTTCATCTTCAAGCTGGATGCTCAGTGTTTTATAACCCTGGGGGCTGCATCAGCCGGCCCTGGCCCCTCCCAAGGTCTGTCACTCAGTACTTCTGTGCCATTTATTAGTGCAGACTGCTTTGTAACTGCATTGGAGCTCAGGTGTTGCCATGCTGCACCCCCTGAGCACCCCCAAGCTTTTCCATTCCCACCTGCCCCATGCAAGGGACACCTGTGCAGCTTCTTTGTACCTGTCCTGGACAGCAATACAGGGGGGAAAGGGAACGATGGGGAGAACAGAGGACAGCCAAACTACAATAACATAACTACACATCAATAAAGCTTTCCTTAATATTCACACAATAGTCATCCCTTAATTGTGAGAGCCAATCATCTCATTATCCATCTATAACAAAACTTTTGAGATAGTTCAGAGAAAAAATGAAAACAATCCTTAATCTTTACAGCTAGTGTTTTAAACGTGTTGTTTATTTGTAAGATGCATACAAAAAAAGTGTTATTCCTAATTAACCAGTAGTATAAGAAGTATTAATTAAGAACCAGTCAAGTCCAGCTTTGTCAGGACTATCTATTAAAAAATGTGCAATATCTAATAAACCCAACATTTTACATTCTAAAAACATAAGAATTTCTGTCACTTCATCCATCCATCCTTAATACAAGAGGAACAGAGCAGTGGTCCCCCATTCCAGCAGAGCTGTCAGGAAGGAGCTGCTGGTCCTGAGCATGGTGTGGTCCTGGCTGTGGGGTGAGGGTGCAGGGCTGTCCCTCAGGCCAGGCTCTGGAAGGACAAAACAAAGAGATCTCCCTCCCTTGTCCTCCTTAGGAATGGTTAAGGAATGGTGGCACAGCCCAGGACACCTCTGCAAGCCTCTCCATGCCCAGCTGGCCAAGCAGAGCCTGAGTGCTCCACCAGCACCTGGGGATGGAAATGTGCACCAAGAGAATTCACAGCCAGAAAAATGCCTGGGATTTCATCTAAATTTCACACCTAAACTTCCCAGGGAGCTGGGATGACTTGGAGAGAGGCAGTGGCAGCTGCAGTTCAGGTTCTGGCAGCTCCTGGGGACATTTGGGGACATTTGCCACTGCCAGAGGCCCCCTTGTCCCAAGGACAGGTCACTGCTGCTGCTTCACTCATGGAGCCACAGAACAGTCTGGGCTGGAAGGAACCTTTTAAATGCCATCCAGTGCCACCCCTGCCATGGCAGGGACACCTCCCACTGTCCCAGGCTGCTCCCAGCCCCAGTGTCCAGCCTGGCCTTGGGCACTGCCAGGGATCCAGGATGGGCACCCTGTGCCAGGGCCTGCCCACCCTGCCAGGGAACAATTCCCAATTCCCAATATCCCATCCATCCCTGCCCTCTGGCACTGGGAGCCATTCCCTGTGTCCTGTCCCTCCATCCCTTGTCCCCAGCCCCTCTCCAGCTCTCCTGGAGCCCCTTCAGGCCCTGCCAGGGGCTCT
The DNA here is from genome assembly GCF_028018845.1 of Melospiza georgiana. Taxonomy (NCBI): domain Eukaryota; kingdom Metazoa; phylum Chordata; class Aves; order Passeriformes; family Passerellidae; genus Melospiza; species Melospiza georgiana. The sequence goes on along the minus strand of NC_080447.1, from coordinate 13,513,404 downwards.
GAGCTCTGCCTGGAGCCTTCTCCTCTCCAGGTGAGCACCCCCAGCTCTCTCTCCCAGCCTGGCTCCAGCCCTTGCAGCATCTCTGGTGCCTCCTCTGGGCTCTCTCCAGCAGCTCCAGGTCCCTCCTGTGCTGGGCCCAGGGCTGGGGCAGCTCTGCAGGTGGGGTCTCACCTGGGTGGGACAGAGGGACAGAATCCCCTCCCTTGGTCCCCACTCTGTGGGATCAGGCCAGGACATGCACAGAACAGAGCAGGATTTGTCCCTGGTTCCTCTGTCACCCTGATTTGCTGTCACCCTCCTGCAGAGCCCCGTGTGGGTCTGAGCAGGCTGTGCACAGGGGAACAGGGTTTGGGCTGTGTTCCCATAAAAAGGGCTGTGCAAGGGGGTGTCACCCCAAATTATAGCTAAAGAGGAGAGCAGGAAGGAAGAGATCACGTGTGGTAAGGCAGAACCAGCAGCATCACGTCCTGGGAGGAACCATTTCCACCAGCAGTGATTTGGGATTTGGGCTCTGGAGCTGAGGGGAGATTGGCTGAGTTTGCTCTGAAAAAGTCCTCCAGGGAGGGAAGGCAGAGACAGAGGCATCAGGAGTAGTGACAATTTGCAATTCCAGCTTCCATCCAAAGCGTTCCTGCTTTTCCTGTGAGAGGTCCCATGGTGCCCCCTATGAGGCTGGGGGGGATTTGCTGGACACTTTTAGTGGAGCTTTGGGTTGAGAGGTGGGAATGCTGAGCAGGGCTGGAAGCAAGGCTGGCACAGGAACACTTTGGGAAGGATGTCTGGAGAGCTCCAGCTGGAGCCAGCAGGGTTTGTGCTCCTTGTCCTTGCTCCTGTCAGAAGCTGCACAAATCATTTCCCCAGGGAAAGGAGAGCTGGCTTTCACTTTGCCAGGAAAAAATAGAGCAGGAGAACATGAGGAGATGTTTTTTGGTTTTTTTTTTTTTTTTTTCTGTCTTCAAACCCACAAGATTTACTCTTCTTTTTCCTTGACTTGCATAATATGAGAAATCCCCCACAAAACCCCTTGTGAATATGCTGGGCTGAGGCTTTTCCAGCTGGAAGAGATGGGATATTCTGCTTGGAAATGAATGTATTACCCATGAGGTGCTATTTGGGTGCCTGATGTTATTGCTCCTGCAGGTTTGAGCTTTCTGTGATTCTGCTGTAAATTCTATTCATAATTTGACCAATTTCTTCCTTTTTTTCACTTGACTTCATTCCTTTGACGAGATTATTCATATTTCCCCCACATCAGCAGTTGGTCATTGGCCTCCCCTTCGTGCTGCAGGAGGTGAATTAAACAAAGATGGCAAATGAAATGGAAAGAAATTCACTTAGTCCCATGAAATATTAACAGGCATTTATGGGAAGGGAGCCCTATTGCTGCAGAAGGGCTCTGGAGGGTGGGAATTCTCTGTCCTGGACACTTGCAGGGCCTGGCTATGGGATGGCGATTGTCTTCAATGGTGGTTTGGTTCTTTCAATTGAGTGTGGTGTTGTGAGGATCCCCAGGATGAAGTGAGAGATGAGAATTTGACTCCAAGTTCTCAAAAGGCTGATTTATTATTTTGTTATATTATATTATATTATATTATATTATATTATATTATATTATATTATATTATATTATATTATATTATATTATATTATATTATATTATATTATATTATATTATATTATATTATATTATATTATATTATATTATATTATATTATATATAAATATTATATGTTTACATATTATATTATTATATAATATTACAATATTATCATATAATATCATATCTATCATATGCTATACTAAAACTACACTAAAGAAAGAGAAAGGAGACATCAGAAGGCTGGACAAGAATGAATAATAAAAACTCATGGCTGACCAGAGTCCCGACACAGCTGGACTGTGATTGGTCATTAATTAAATCAATTCCCCTGCTGAGTAAACAATTCTCCAAACCACATTCCAAAGCAGCAAAACAGGGAGAAGCTGAGGCTTCTCATCATCCCAGGAGAGGAAATCCTGGCAAAGGGATTTTTCAGGAAATATCATGGTGACAATTGAGGAATGAGCCCCAGGGGCTGAGCTCAGGGCCAGGCTGAGCCTGTGAGCCTGGGGTGGCAGGGGAAGGACAGGGGGCCCTGCCAGGGCTGGAGGGGTGACAAGAACACCCAGTTCTGGGGACAAACAGCTCCCATGGGAAGGAGAAAATCCTGTTTATTCAAGGAAATCTTTTCTTTCCTCTGCATTGATCCTGAATGCTCCAACAACCGTGGAGAGGGATGTCCAGCTGGCATGAGAGCCCATCCTCCAGGATGGTTTATGGACAATAACCACAGGGATGGTTTATGGACAATAATCCCGCAGGGATGGATGCTCCAGCCCTTCCTCAGGTGTGTGGGTGGGAACATGGCCAGAACTTGCTGACAAGATCCTGGCTCTAATTCCTTATAAACCTGAAAACAAGAGGACTCCTAGAGGCGGGGAAGGCCAGGGAAGGTTGGAAGCAGCAAGTGTGAAAGCCCCAGAGGTGAGGAGAGGCTGCTCAGCTCAGGAGCTGTGCTGTGGAGGAAGAGGAGATGTTAACAGAGCTAAGGATCAAAGGCACAGAAATCCAGATAAAAATACCTGGAAAAGCACTGGAAAAATACCTGGAAAAGCACTGGACCAGGCTGTCCAGGGAGTCACCATCCCTGGGAGTGCTCCAGAGACGTGTCCCCATGGCACTTGGGAACCAAATCCCTGTGGTTCAACAGCACTGGGTTGACACTTGGACTTGGAAAACTTAGAGGGCTTTTCCAACCTGATTGATTCTACCATTCCATGAAACACCAATAATTTCCACTGCTATATTTCCCAGAATTATTTTCTAAACCCTGTTGTCTCCTTTTTTTCTCTCTCTGATGTTGTTTTTGAAGGTATTGCTGTCACAATTATTTATTGATGGCATCACCTCGATGTCAGCAAGCCCCAGGCTTGGACCGATGTCCTGGTGGATGAGATGTGCACAAACCTCCCCAGCCTCTGCTCATGGAGCTGGATTATCATTACAAATTCAGATTTATGTCAGGAGCTCGATTTCCATGATGGGGAATATCCTGTCTCTGGAATCAATGGGCAGTTGTTAAATGGATTAAGAAACAGGCAGCTTAAAGCCCTCAAAATGCGATTGTTGGTGGAGGATCAGTGCCGAACAAGCTGCTTGCACAGGAGCTTTGCAGGGTTCAGCTTCCACCCTGCTGTATTTCCCTGTTTTCATGAATGATCCTGAACATATCTATAAATTGCTGTCTGTGCAGTTGGCAGCTGGCTGGGATTTTGCCCTGATGGATAAAGCTGAAGGCAGGGCTCCAATGCAGAGCAACTGCAGCTGCCTGGGAGAGGGACAGCAGGAAAAAGGGGATTGAAATCCAGCAGGTGCTCACCTGGGAGCAGGGAATGGGGGCATCTCTGGCACCTGGGAGCTGCAGGGCCAAAAACTGATTGAAGGCCCCATTGGAGAGCAGGTTATTATGGACACTTAATGCCCTGCCGTGGGGAAATGGATGGACACAGGGAACAGGGGAGGCTGCAGTGGAACAGGAGATTTATCCACCTGGAGGGAAAAGCAGGAGGGAGCTGTCATTTCTCTGCCTGCAATGAGACCTTGGGCAAAGGACTTTGGGCATGGAAGTCTGGTGTGAATTTCTGGTGGAAGAGATCTGTGGGATCTCAGGGTGGGTGTGAGGTGAGGGCAGCTCAGCCCAGCACCAGGGGCTCAAACCCTGCTGGGATCCTTTCCCCATTGCTCACATCCTGATTCCCAGGAAAACAGGGAGCTGTGTAATTAGCAGCCTGTTGTGTCCTTGCTCAGCTTGGCGCATTTCAGAGCAATATGTTTATTTCTAGAGGTGTGGGTGTCGTGCTCCTCACCTGAGGAGGGTGGCTGAGACTTACCAAAACCAGTCCCAGTTTGATCTGGGAATGAAAGGACGAGCCAGGGATGTGTGCCAGGAGCTGGGAGAGATGCTGGGAGAAAGGGGTAAGGAGGGTGTGGCATTCACATTTTCTCTGAAAAATCCCTTCACCCAGGATTTTTCTCCTGGGAAGCTGAGAAGCCTCAGAGAAAAGGAATACAATAATTATCTCATTTGCTTCTCCTGTGTTGTGCTGGTGTGGAATGTGTTTGGAGATTGTTTACCCACAGGTGATTGTTCCATTGGATTCTGCTGTGAGTTGTTTCCACTCTTTGGCCAATTGAGGCCAAGCTGTGTCAGGACTCTGGAAAGAGTCAGGAGTTTACATTACTATCTTTTTAGCACTAAGTATCCCTTCTGTATTCTGCAGTATAGTTTAGTATAGCATTCTTTAATATAATATAGTATCATAAAATAATAAATTAGCCTTCTGAGAACATGGAGTCAGATGCATCCTTCCTTCCTTCCTTCCTTCCTTCCTTCCTTCCTTCCTTCCTTCCTTCCTTCCTTCCTTCCTTCCTTCCTTCCTTCCTTCCTTCCTTCCTTCCTTCCTTCCTTCCTTCCTTCCTTCCTTCCTTCCTTCCTTCCTTCCTTCCTTCCTTCCTTCCTTCCTTCCTTCCTTCCTTCCTTCCTTCCTTCCTTCCTTCCTTCCTTCCTTCCTTCCTTCCTTCCTTCCTTCCTTTCCTTCCTTTCCTTCCTTTCCTTCCTTTCCTTCCTTTCCTTCCTTTCTTTCCTTTCTTTCCTTTCCTTCCTTTCTTTCCTTTCCTTCCTTTCTTTCCTTTCCTCCCCTCCCTCCCCTGAAGGGAACACAAATACAATAGAAGGGAGAAGGGGAGTGTGGCCAGGCTGGAGGGGCTGGGTATCCCAGGGAGGATCAGGGATGTCCTGAACCTGCTGAAGGCCATGTTGAGGTGGAGACCTCACAGATCCCAGCTCTGCTCCTCCCCTGCTCCAGGTGACAAACCTGAGGATATCTGGAGAGCTCTGGTCCTCCAGGCCCAGCAAGGGGAGCAACAAGTTGTGAGCAGGGAGGAGAAATCTGCTCTCCAGTGCCCTGTATCTGCTCTCTCCCGTGCTTGTTCCACTGTTCTCAGGGAGCTGGCTGTGTCCAAGGTTGGGTTGGAATGTTCTCCCCCTCCCTGTCCTGCCTGGGGCTGTTTGCTCAGTCTGCATCCACACACGACCAAACTGAGGCCGTGGGGGACGTTTGGAACAACTTTCCCTTCTAGGCTCTTTCCTGAGCTTCATCCCTGCACTCCACATGATGCAGATGCTGAGGCTGCAAGCAAAAACTGAGATAATGTTATTTGAGAGGAAAACCAAGGAAAATGCTGCCTTGGGCAAGGGGCTCTTCCAGAAGCTGTGGGGGTGGGATTTGCAGCTGGCAGGGGGTGCAGTCCCAGATGGCTGGGGGGGAGCAGGTGTAAATTCCATCTGGAGCTTCACCTCTCCCATCCCTGAGTCACTCACACACAGAGCAGCCACCAACGCCAGCTTTGGAGCTGCAGGAACCTCTCCTTCTTCCTGAGAAGGTTTGGAAGAGGTACTCTGTGCCCCATGGGAGACCTTAATCATCTCAGGAACCTGCATTTCCTTCCTCTGGACACCTGTTTGTCCCTGATTTTTTACAGAAATGGCACAGATAATCCCGAATTCTGGAGGAGCTGCTTGTGATTCACAGTGAATATTTTGTCACTTCATTCTTCCCAGCGTGGGGATGGAAGGGTGGCAGGATCACACATGATCCTGCTCGTGCAGTGTGCTGGATGCATCCCAGCTGGAGAGGATGGCAGTGAGGACTGGGATGATTTAGGGTGCCCTCAGCAGAGAGTTGGAACCAGGAACAGGTTTTCTGGTCTCGTTCTTGGGGTTTGGCTCTGCTGGGTTTGGCTTTACTGGGCTGGGTGTGGGTTTTGGCCATGAGACTCTTGGGAAAAGGCAGCATGACAGGGACAGATCTGGGGAAAAAATCCTTCCATGGGAGGGTGGGCAGGCCCTGGCACAGGGTGCCCAGAGCAGCTGGGGCTGCCCCTGGATCCCTGGCAGTGCCCAAGGCCAGGCTGGACACTGGGGCTGGGAGCATCCTGGGACAGTGGGAGGTGTCCCTGCCATGGCAGGGGTGGGATGGGATGGGATTTAAGGTCCCTTCCCAGCCAGACCATCCCATAATCCTGTGACAACTGTGACAATACCATGGCCATTGGTGGCTGTCACTTGGAGAAAGTGCAGCTGTGACAGTTCATGTAACCCTGGGATGGTTTGGGTGGGAAGACACCTTAAAGATGAACTCATTCATCTTCACATATATGTATCGTGTTGTCAATTGTAGGATGGATCATGATACAAATAGTGCAATGGGAAGAAGGTAAGAGAGTAGAAGTCTATTTTTAGGCTGATGGGGCTTTTGAAGCTTATGATGAGCTTTCATTCCCAGAAAGAGGTGAGGCTTTCTGTTCCGGAATGGATGTAAATTGTTATTGGGATTAGGCTGATTAAGAAGGAAGTTTTGACTGTGTTTATGATTTTGCTGGGGGTATTTTTGAGGTTGTTGGATAGAAGAAATTCCGTGGGAATTTCTGGTTCTGGGAGAACCTCTTGTTCTGCCAGGCTGTGAGGAAGGACCCCTCTCTCCTCCTCCTCCTCGTCTCCCTGTGCTCAGTGTGGCTGGGCCCAGCCTGGCAGGTGCCCAGGGAGGTGGATCGGGATCACAGCAGCCACTCAGAGCTGCGCTCCAGGATTAATGCAGTGGGATTTGGAGAGCTCAGCAGATGCCTGCAGCCCTTCAGGGATCTCTCCCTGCCCTGCTGCCTTCCTGCCCATTCCCTTCCCCTTTTGGTGCCTCAAGTTTTCCAAATGCACATTCCAGGCCGTGTGCTTTCACCTTCTCTTTGGGCTTTCTCTGCTTCCCATCCAGCTCCCACAGCCTCGGGTCCCTTTGGCACAGCTGGCCCCTGCTCTGTCCCCCTCCTGGAGATTCTGCCCTCTGTGGAATTTGGTACCTGGCAAAAGTCAAACTCACCTGCTCTGAGCCCAATCCCTACAAACCCCCCATGCTCCCTGTCCTGCTGCTGTGCTGTCCCACTGCTGGAGAGGGCACCAGGACAAGGCTTTGCATCAGGAGAGTGTTCAGGAGAGCTGGACATGTCCATGGGTGTTCCAGCTCCAGACTTCATCACATCCTGACAAGGGCCACACTCCTGCTTGCACTGGGGAAACCAGTTCTGGGGAAGGGAACGGGAATACTGGGAGTTTGGGTGGGCAGCAGCATCTGAGACCTGCAGTGTCTGCACAGAAAGGAGCAGGGCTGATCTGTGCCAAGCCCAAACCCACCTAAGAGCCCTTTTCCACAGGAATCCTCCATGCTTTACTTTAAGCTCATCATTTTCTCCCTTTAAAAGGTCAGGAGCTTTCCCCTTCCAGTTGTGCCACAAATGGAAAGAGGCCAGGTGGCAACCATGCAGATTTATTTTGTATGACATGAGAACAGCTGAAAATTCTGCTTGTGCTGATGGGCCTGGCAGAGAGAGCCCCACCAGGTGAGGAGCAGAGCACTCACTGCAAAATGGGCTGGTGTAGCCATTGCATTTCCCAGTGCCTCTCCATAGGAATAACTAGGTCAGGTTTTCAGTGCTTAAGAACCTCAAAGATTATTCCTGATTTCATTAAAATAATTTTAAATACCGTCTTTGACCTGTGTGGGTTGGCCAAGTCCTTATTTATTGTTCCCTGTAAGGGAGGGGAGGTGCTAAAATGGAATTTCCAGAGAAGCTGTGGGACATCTCTAAAAGTCCATCTGAAGCCCTGTATACGTTTGTTTAAACCTCTGCAGCTGTCCATCTAAATCTGTGCAAAATTCCATCTGAATCTCTGCAATTGTCCATCCAAAGCTCTGCAAAGTCCATCTAAATATCTGCAAAATTCCACCTGAACCTCTGCAAAACTCCTCCTGAACCTCTGCAAAATTCCACCTGAACCTCTGCAAAATTCCCCCTGAACCTCTGCAAAACTCCACCTGAACCTCTGCAAAATTTCCCCTGAACCTCTGCAATTCCACCTGAACCTCTGCAAAACTCCATCTGAACCTCTCCAAAATTCCCCCTGAACCTCTGCAAAACTCCTCCTGAACCTCTGCAAAACTCCACCTGAATCTCTGCAATTCCACCTGAACCTCTGCAAAACTCCATCTAAACCTCTGCAAAATTCCACCTGAACCTCTCCAAAATTCCACCTGAACCTCTCCAAAATTCCATCTGAACCTCTCCAAAATTCCACCTGAACCTCTGCAAAATTCCACCTGAACCTCTCCAAAATTCCACCTGAACCTCTCCAAAATTCCACGTGAACATCTGCAAAATTCCACCTGAACCTCTGCAAAACTCCATCTGAACCTCTGCAAAATTCCACCTGAACCTCTCCAAAATTCCACGTGAACCTCTCCAAAATTCCACCTGAACCTCTGCAAAATTTCACCCGAACTTCTGCAAAACTCCATCTGAACCTCGGCAAAACTCCATCTGAACCTCTGCAATTGTCCACCTGAACCTCTGCAATTGTCCACCTGAACCTCTGTAATTTTCCATTTGAACACCTGGAAAATTCCATCTAAACCTCTGCCATGATCCCTCTGAACCTCGGCAAAACTCCATCTGATCTTCTGAAATTTTCCATCTGAACTTCTGCAGAATTCCCTCTAAATCTCTGCCCAATCCATCTGCACCTCTGCCATGGTCCGAGCTGACCCTGCACCCCAAGTATTGCACTGTGGAGTACAGCAAAAACATCTGGAGCAGCATTCCCTCAGGGACCTGGGACTTGGAAGAATCCCCAAGAGGGGAAAGAAGGTTTTCTGTGTGGTGGGGAGCCAGGGAAGCTCTGCCTCAGCCACTGTTTGCCCAGGGCTTGGGGAAAGTGCCAGGGAAACACTCCCACCATTCAGAGCTGCATTCCCACCCCTGTCTGCTCCTGGATCCCACCTCAGCCCAGCCCAAATGTCCCTGGCCTGGCTCCCTGCAGCTCTCCTCACCTTCTTTTATTGGAATCAGGACTTTTCCCATTCCCTGGCCTCCCAGGGCACTGCTGGGCTGTAATAATTGATAATTGTTATTGTTAACCAGGGACCTGGTGACTCCCTTGGTATTTCCCTCAGAAGGGTTCTGTGACCTTTTCTCTGAGCAGCTCTCACACCTCCGTGCCTTGCAGCAAGCCTTGGGAATTGAGCAGCATGGAAACCCTCTGGCTACAGAAGGAACTTTAATTTTTGTGCTCCTCATTGGGTTCTCATTCAAATGGGCTGAAATACAAAGTGCTCACTCTGCCCTTCTCCTTCCTCTCCCTGCTGCTGCCCAGGGAAATGCTGGCAAAGCACCAAAAGCAAAACTCTGACCAAATGTTCTTAGGCTAAAGCCAGGCTGCTGCCAAAATTTTGGCAGTGAGGGAGAGCCAGTGGCAGGGATGGGGAGCCCCACAAGTGGAGCTGCTTTGGCACATGCCAGGGAAGGATGGAGCTGTCCAGGGAAGGCTGTGCTGCCCTGAGCTCCTGGAATGAGCCGTGGAGCTCAGCCCCAGCCATGCTGAAGAACCAGTGCCCAAACCCCCCTGGAGCTTTGGGAGGATAGAGTGGAAGAATTGCACAAGATAGAACTCGTTTTTACCTGCTTCCCTTCAAAATATCCCTGCAATATTAAATCTAGAAACCACATGAAGGGAGTGTGATTTAAGAGGGGAAGATGAAGACCTGAAGTGAGGAGCTGGCACATGCACTGCCTGAGATGCATTACGGAAATGACCTTTCAGTCCTGACCACAGCTGGGGTTTCTCCTGCTCAAACCCTGTGCAGGATGTGCTGGAGGGGCTGTGCTGCCAAAGGCAAGGAAAAGCTCCTCAGTCCCAAAGGTTAATGGCTCTGGATGCAGTCCCAGAGGATGTGGGATCAGGGACAAGCCAGGGGTGGGATTCAGGTGCCTAAATCACTGTCCCTCTGCTGCTCCCATCCCAGCAGCTCCAGGCAGGGCTGGCACAGGTCTTACACGGAGCTGCAGCAATCCTGCCTGCAGCACTCTTGCTGCCTCAGGCCTCTAGCCGTGCTCAAAAGGGAATCAGCTCCCTATTTTCAGGCTGCTGGGATTCATCCCCAGTGTTCTGGTGTGAGCTGGGACCCCTGGACCTGGAGCATCCCCAGCAGAACCCCAGAGCTCACCCACGGCAGTGACCTGGCTGTCTGTCCCACCTGAGAGGGGTGTCTGACACCCCAAAATGCCCATGGAGATACAGAGGTGCCCCAGGACCTGCTTCAGCCCCAAATGCTGTGCTGCAGCTGCCTGGGGTGGCAGGACCTGCTGTGCCCCACAGCTGTGACTCTGGTGCCTGTCCCAGGTGTTTCACGGAGGCAAAGCTTCACCCCCATGCTCTCCGCAGCAGAAGAGAGGAAATTCCAGACCACTCCGAGCCGATTGTCCTTCCTCACTGACCTCTCCATCCACCTCCATTGAAATGCATCAAAGCGCTGCCCTCTTCCCCGTGGCACAGGCACAGCCCCACCTTTGGCACGGGACAGAGCAGGAGGCACCAGGAGCAACCAAGGGCAAGATTTCAAACGATGCCCGTGGAATTTCAAGCGATGCCCATGGAATTTCAAACGATGCCCGTGGAATTTCAAACGTTGCCCACGGAATTTCAAACGTTGCCCACGGAATTTCAAACGATGCCCACGGAATTTCAAACGATGCCCGTGGAATTTCAAATGTTGCCCACGGAATTTCAAACGATGCCCATGGATTTTCAAACAATGCCTATGGAATTTCAAACGATGCCCACGGAATTTCAAACGATGCCCATGGAATTTCAAACGATGCCCACTCCGAGCGGGGAATTCGGCAGCTCCAGCGTGTCCCTGCTAATAAACAAAGGCGAAACGCTGTGTGCATCAGCAAAAGGCTTTGTATTGTGAAATGCTGCCTTTATGTCCGAGCAGGAGAGAATTCTGATGATTATTGACCCCGCACTGCAGGAAAGGCACATTAGAATATCTCCGAATCAATGGCAGAGCGGAGCAGCGGGGAGAGGCCGGGCTCTGCAAAGGGCATCGCATTGCAGCTCGCTCTGGCCTCCTGAAAAAAGTTTGCAGAGCATCTGTTGGAGGCCCCCGGAGCCTTTTCTTTCTAATTGCCACGTTTGACAAGGCGATGGCCCGGGGGAGCGGCGGAGAGCAGATAATGGACCCAACTTTAATTGCTTCCAGTTCCATGAGTCAGAACGCTCGGGAATGGCAAAGGGGAAGCTGCAGCTTCACTGAAGGAGCTTTCTGGCTTTCAAGAAAGCTCTGGAGGAACAAATGCTAAACTCAAAGCCGAAGTCTTGGAGGGACTGAAGGTTCCAGGTTCTGGAGTTTCTTTCATGTTTTGCTTTTGATAGGAACTCTCGAGTTAAGTTTTAATCATTTGCTGAAAGAGGGAGGGATGGTTTCTCAGCTAAGAGAGGAGGGGACAGGTGTCATTCCAAGAGCCTTTTCCTCAGGGATGGGCACTGAGATGGGAGCTGAGGTGGGAGGGTCCAGCTGGAGGTGGAGGTGGAGGATCAACATGCATTGGTGATGATGCAGATCCAGCAGTCAGGATGGATTTACCTGGAAGGTGAAGGGAGGATGCTGTTCCCCACTGGGAGCTGGGAATGGGCAGACAGGGAACCTGCTGACCTCTCCCCTCCCTGACACCCCTGAATCACAGAACCCTGGAATGCTTTGGGTTGGGAAGGACTTTTAAGCTTATCTTGTTCCACCCCCTGAGACCTTCCACTACCTCAGGTTGCCCCAAGCCCCGTCCAACCTGGCCTTGAATGTCTCCTGTCCTTCTGGCCTCAGGGCAGGGGGGTTTCCTGGAAAAGCAAGGAGCTCGGGGCCGGAGCTGAACCCAGTGCTCCAGGAAAACAAATTAAAATATCCCTGTGCAAGGTCTGGGTGGCTGATGGCACTTGGTGTCCACTGGGGTCTGGGACACACTGAGAGCAGGCAGAGCTGCTGGTTGGACACCAGTCACTGCAGAAGGGTTTGGGGGAGCAGGGAAAGCTGTGGCAGGGTCCCTGGGGTCTCTGTCACTGCACACCCAGCCTGGCTGGGGACAGAAGGGTCAACTTGGCTTCCCATGGCTTCATCCACTCCTGTCCTTCCCCCTGGCCCTGTCCTGGCTGGGACTGACAGGCTGGGCAGTGCCATGGGTCAGCCGTGACACGGCTGGGCTGCACGCTGGGAAAGCCACTGGAAAAAGGCTTTGGGGGATGATTGACAGCAGCTGTCTCGCTGGAAGGAGCTAATCCGAGCAGCTCATGAACACCAGGTCCCTAATTAAAGTGCACAGCCTGGCCCTGCTGTAATTAATTTCCCAGCAGCTCTCAGTGCCACTGAGTCAGCGCTGCTGGCAGCCTCGGGGCATGGGGGCGGGACAGGGGGGCCGAGCCTGGCAGCAGGATGTGCCCCTGCCCTCCTGGAGCCAAACCTGGCAGCAGGATGTGCCCCTGCCCTCCTGGAGCTGAGCCTGGCAGCAGGATGTGCCCCTGCCCTCCTGGAGCCAAACCTGGCAGCAGGATGTGCCCCTGCCTTCCTGGAGCCAAACCTGGCAGCAGGATGTGCCCCTGCCCTCCTGGAGCCAAACCTGGCAGCAGGACGTGCCCCTGCCCTCCTGGGCACAGTCAGGAGCTGGGCAGGACCCTGCTGCCTGGCCAGGAGCTCCCCAGGGGAAGGGAGACCCTGTGGGTCACCTGTGCCTACCCAGCTGTGGGACAGCTGGCACAGGGCAGGGTGATGCTCATGGCTCATGCCAGCAGCTCTCTCCCCATGTACACAGGGATTTACATGGATGTACCGTGTCCTCAGGTGGAGCTGGGACGGGGATGGTGTCATTGTGCCTTCTTTCTGTTGGCAGTGGGTTTTTGCATTCCCTCTGCTGTTTCCCATCCTAAGGGCTGTGGGATGCACTCAGGCCGTGGCTGGGTTGTCCCCAGGCCGTGGCAGGGAGGAGCAGCCTGGGGACAGCTGGATGCTGCCCCACGTCCCAGTCCTGTTTTGCTGCATTGGGAGGTGTTGCATGAGGAGGTGACTCCAGTGTCACCCCTGGCCCCATCACCCAATCACAGAGCTGCCAAGGGAGGCTCCAGCAAGTCCCATTTCTCTGCCCACGGGGTTTCATTATCAGCTGCAGAGGGATGGCCAGAGAGTGGCCAGCACTGTTTTAATTTCCCAGGAGGCTGCTCTTGGTGTGCCATGGCTGCAGCAGGGAGTCTCAGCTGTCTCCTTTTACTGTGCTTCATGCAATGGGACGTGACACGTCAAAACATGACAAGGCAGCCAAAATGTGTCACAACACTGCACTCAAACTCTGCCTTGCAGGGTTGCTCAGCAGCTGATAGCATCAGGCTCCAATTATCTCTGCATGCTGAGCTGGGGTTTTTTTCCCTTGTGGAATATGATATATGGGAGTCTCCTGCCTGTATTGGACTATTGGATCACATCAGATTTATTAACCACACATGGTGAATTGTTCTGACCAGACTGACACCCAAAGCTGGGATTCTGGCCTGTTCTTGCAGGAATGAGACTTTCCCACCTCGGCTTTTCCAATTGTTATTCCTTCAGTGAAGATTTGGTGAGGTTTCTGTATGATTAAAATCCGTTATTGTTGGTGTTTGTCATGGTTTCATTGGCCACGTCAGCTCCTGCCAGCTCTAAGGGAGGTGCAGCCACTGCCTTCAGATTCCCCCTGGAATTTGCAAGGCTGGATTTGGCTCCAGTCTCCCCAGTTCATCTCATTCTGCTCCTCTGGGCTTTCCTGTCTGGCTTTTTGCACTCTGCTTTTCCACCTTACTTTGTAATGAGGCGTCAACATTCTGGAACAATATTTAGAGTTTTTCAAAGGATAAACCCTTCCACAAGAGAAGCAAAGCTGCCCTTGGCCCGGGGCTGGAGATTCCCAGCGGTGGGGAGGACATTTCCTTTGGCCAGAGGTGCTGTGATGAGCTGGGAAGGAGTCACAGTGTCCCTGCTCACATGTGGCATTCCCAAACGGAGCCTCCCGCTGCTCTGGCTGCTCTCCATTCATTTTATCTCCCGTTTGGAGGAATCAGACTAATTACTGGCTGCTAATTGCTGGGAAAGCACTGCTGGCACTGCCTCCCTTCCCACCAGCAGCAGGGAACAGCCTGGCTCTCCTCAGGTCTCTAGCAGGACCTTCAGGGACCCTCGAGGTGCCTCTGGAGAACCATGCTCTGTCCATCCCCTCCCTCCCCCCAGGCTCATTCCCAGCTCCCAGCTGGGGAATTTGGTGAACCAAGATGCTTCCCTGGGATTCCCAGCTCCTGGGGAAGTGGCTGGGCATCACCAGGAATAAAATTGTTCCTCTCTGGGGTTTTTCAGCCCCATGGGGCTGCCAGCATGCTTGGGACACATGGAATCTGTTCCTGCTTTGCACACTTGGTGGGATCCCTGAAGGAAGCCTTGCACGTGACTTTCTCCTACAACAGCACAATGGAAAATCCTGCTGTTTCCTCCTCTTCCTCGGTGGCTGCACAGGTTCAAAGGAAAAAAATATGGGGAGAGAGGAAGGAGGAATATGTGGCTTAAAGTTTTGAGCAGGAGAAGGAAAGGATCCTTTTGGCCCTGAGACTTCTCCAGGCAGGTCTGACCTGAAAGTTATTCTGGGAATGTCTCACAGTTATTTCTCCCAGGAGATCAAATCAGTCCAAAATTATTTGTGGAAAGTCACAGTCATGTTTTGAGAGCAGTGTGGGGAGACCTGCTTGTTTGGAAGAGTTGTTCCGTGACCCTGCAAAGTGAGGAGCTGGTGGCACTGCTGGGATGGGATTTGGGGTTCCCTGGTACATCCCAGGTGCTTTTCCAGGGGCTGAGCTGTGCCAGGTGTGCCCATGGCAGAGGGAAATGCCCCAGAATTTGCTCACAGGTAAGATCTTGGGAACAGGGCTGGTGTTGGATGTGCAAATCCAAAGCGCTGATCCCACTCTTTCACCTCCTGAGGGTGCAGGGCAGAGGAGGCACTGGGAATCTATCTCTGCAAGTGTACATTGATTTAAGCTCTTGAGCTGAGTGACAGAATCCCATTTTTAATCCTACATTTTAATCACTGGCTGCCCTGGCATCTGTTTGTGGTTGGTGGTGCCACACTCAGAGGGGGAGTTTCAGACTCCTCTGCCAGGAGAAGCGCTCTCCATGACCCTGCCTAATCCCCACCCTATTTCTGTCCTTCCTCAGGAAGCAAACTGCTGATTTTGGTGCTTTGCTTGAACATCCCATCAGAAGTGGAGTCCTGCCCCGGGGCGTGCGTATGCTACAGTGAACCCAAGATCACCATCAGCTGCCAGCAGCAGGGGCTGACAGCCATCCCCACGGAGATCCCCATCCAGAGCCAGCGCATCTTCCTGCACAACAACCGGATCACCCTGGTGAGGGCCACCAGCTTCACCTCCTGCCGCAACATGACCATCCTGTGGATCCACTCCAACAACATCAGCCTCATCGAGCCCGGGGCCTTCTACGGGCTCACCAAGCTGGAGGAGCTGGACCTTAGCGACAACACGAACCTGAAATCCATCAACCCCGTCACCTTCCGGGGGCTCGTGCACCTCCACACCCTCCACCTGGATCGCTGCGGGCTCCTGGAGCTCTCCACGGGGCTTTTCCGAGGGTTGTTCTCCTTGCAGTACCTCTACCTTCAGGATAATAACCTCCAGATCCTGCTGGACGACACCTTCATCGACCTGGCCAACCTCACGTACCTGTTTTTGCACGGGAACAAGATCAAGAGCCTGTCGGAGAACGTCTTCCGCGGGCTGATCAACCTGGACCGGCTGCTGCTGCACCAGAACAGGGTGAGCCTGGTGCACCGGCGCGCCTTCCACGACCTGGGGAAGGTGATGACCTTGTACCTGTTCAACAACAACCTGACCGTGCTCACGGGGGACACCATGGCCCCCCTGGTGTCCCTGCAGTACCTGCGCCTCAACGGCAACCAGTGGATCTGCGACTGCCAGGCCCGCTCGCTCTGGAATTGGTTTAAGCAGTTCAAGGGCTCCTCCTCGGAGCTGGAGTGCCACCTGCCCCCTCGCCTGGCGGGGCGGGACCTGAAGCGGTTGCAGAGCTCGGAGCTGGACAGCTGCGTGGACTCCTTCAACCAGATCCGCACCAGCGTCTTCAGCACCAAAACCAGGTCGGGCAAGCTCCCGACGGGGCTGCCCCCGCTGGGCTCCCACGACGGCTCCTCCAAGTGCTGCCAGCCAGAGATGGACAAGTCCTTCATTTACGAGGCCAAGGGCAAGGCAGGGCCCTCCTCCCACAGCAGCCGCTCATCCAACAACCACCTCAAGGAGAAGGAGAACATGTCCAGGCCCAAGTACATGGAGACGGACCGTTCCAAAAACGGCAGCAACAAGCAGATAAACGATTCCCCCTTTGGGACCTTCCCCAGCATTGTAGACCCTCCTTTGACCAAGTTGAGACCCGAATTTCTAGAGCCCATTGAACCTTCCACAGTCCCAACCAAAAAGAGGCAGGGCTGCTCTAAAAAGAACAGATCAAAGGCCCAGTGCCGCCTGACCCAGCAGGGGAACAGCTCCACGTTACAGCTCAGCCTAAGCCTTTTGATCCCCCCCTTGGTGTGGAGCTTACTGTTATTCTGCTAAAATTAACTCTTTTCCTGGGTTGATGACACTTTAATACTCGACTTTTGCTGACCTCCATAAATGTTGCAAACAAAAGCAGGACTCCCATCCACCCTGAGAAAGCTTTGTTACACAAAACTTAACTGGATGCCTTTATTAAAACAAACAAACAAACAAAAACAAAACAAAACAAAACAAAAAAGACAAATACTGAGATGTACATAATTTATTTGTCCTGAAACCTGTGAATTATACCTTTGGTCTTCGGAACTGCACTTGCCCACAAAGCAGCTTTTGCTACAGCAGATGGTAAAGAAATGTGGTTTATTTACAGGAAAAAAAAAAAGAAGTGTAAGAAATGCTCTGAAAAGAATGTCTAAAGTCTGTTTGTAACTCACCATCTCACTGAACAATGTTGCAGGTTCCCATTTGCAGAGGTAATGGATTTGATGCTGTTTTAATCCTATGTTGATGACTCTTGCAGTTTTTCCGTCTCCATTCCATCCTTCACACCACGTTTACGGGCAGCATTTGTTAAAGAATGCTGCCTGCCCCTTCACAAGATTGCAGTATATATAGATATGCATTTTATTTTACTTGTGTACAAGTATACAAAAAAAACCTATAAAATAAAGATTTCTTTTTCCTAAGTGGTTGTCATCTGCGAGGGGTGAAGGACTGGGAGCAGCTGAAAAGCTGAAGATTTAAAAGGATGTGGAGTGTGATCTGAGCGTTTAACACCACAGTGATAAATAAGGCATTTTTGGGTGCTTATGCAACATATAACTGGTGCCAGCAAAGGGTTTGGTTGTGTGAAACATGCCCTGCTCATGCTCCTGTTTCCCTGCAAACTGTCCCACCTCCTCCCAGCATCATCTGGGTTCCAGAATGATCAGAAGAGCAGGAAATGCTGGCCCAGCCCCTCAGAGCTGGGGTAGAGGAATGTCAGAAACAATCCCAGGATTTGGGCAGGGCCGTTTTTCTCCTGCTCTGCACAGATGGACTCAGCTCTGTGGTAGGTCCTGAGTGGGGCAGCACTGGGATTTAGGGAATAGGGGGGTTTTCTCCAGAAACACAGGGCCTGGCAGCTCAGGTGCCCATCCCTGGAGTCACTGTGCCACTGGCTTCATCTCCAGGGTGACCTTGTGATGCTGAGAAAATAAACCATTGCTGTCCATGTGCAGTGGATGCCACCCCATGGGACCCAGTGAGCCATAAAGTGGAGCTGGCTGTGCCCCCCTGGCACTGCAGCCACCCCCTGGGCCAGGCTAGGGAGGGTTGGGCGCAGAGCTTATCAGGAGGCTGCTTTTCCTTATCAAAGCATAGAGATTGTCCTGTGCCCCTCTGTCCTGCTGGGGTGTGGAGGTCTCTGAAGGCAGGATCAGCCTGTCACACACAGCTGCCAGGGGCTGGGGGCCAGAGAAGGGCAGTGCCACAGTGCCAAGGGAACTCCAGGATTATGTGTGGAAGTCAGACTGGGGGGCTCAGGTTGCACCATCCCTTGGGGCTCCCAGCACTGGGACTGGTGCTGAGCTTCCCAGACGGAGTGAGGCACTGCCAGCCAGGAGTGAAGGCCATCAGCAGGGCCATGGCTTCCTTTCAACCTTGTCCTAGGCCTGGTGGCTCAGCAGGAGGGAGCAAAGACCATGGGGAGGAGCAGGAGGATGCTTGGATGGCTGATCTCCCACCTGGGGATGCTGTGGAGCAGGGCCTGTGCCCCACTCTGGGGTGCTGCTGGCTCCTTCCCTCCTCTGCCACAGCCAGTTCCCACCTGGGTGAGTGACAGGGAGTGCCCAAAGTGCTGCAGTTGTGATCTGTCTCCAAATCCATCCCTGGGGCTGCCAAATACGTGTGGCACAGACCCATGGGAGCGAACATGTCCCTCGTGTCACCGTGATGGGGACAGGCCTGTCTCTGCCAGCTGGGCAGGAGCTGCTGTGCAGGACAGCCCTGGGATCCCAGCAGGTCCCGTTCCTGCCAGTCCAGCTCCATGATCCAGCCTCTGCACAGGCTCCAGGTGTGTTTGGGTGCAAATTCATGGTCCTGCCAGAAGGATGGAGCAGGAAATCGCTGCCTGTGCTGCGATGGTTCCGGGTGAGCTGGCCAGCCCTGCCAGCCCTGCTGCGTGTGCCCAGTTTGGGGTGCACTTGCCCACACTCACAGGCCACTGAGTGGGACCTCCCCAGCCCCTTCCTGCCATTCCTGCTCGGATCTGTCCAGCATGCCAGCATGGAAGGATTTCCCAAAGTCTGCACTCTCTGTCTCATCCCAAAAAGCAACATTGAGTCTCTTGAAGGATTCAAACCTACACTGGAATCTGAAGCTCAGGAGCAGAGAGCAGCTTGCCCCAGTGCCCCAAAGCCCATGGAAAAGCTGGAAGATCTGCTGGATGCTGTGACATGGAACATCCTGTTTGGGTCAGAGGCTCAGTGTGACTCCCTTGTACAGAAATTAGTGAGTCTTGTGGTCCAAATTCCTGCTCCTTGGGCATGAGGAAGACAGACCAGGTGGCAAAAAATCAGGATGAATCTGGAAGGAAAAAATTGAGAAAAAAAGAGACCATTGTGGCTTTCCCCCAGCAGCTGAAGGGCAGAGCTGTGAGCTGGGCTTGCCCTGCCTAAAGCAGGGTCCTGGGGAGTTGGGCTCCCTGTGGACAATGCAAAGCAGACAAGGAATTCCTGTCACTCATCCTGAATGGAGCAGGAGCTGCTCTCTCCCAACCCAGTGACACCATTCCTGCTTTCTAGAGCTCGGCTCTGCTGTGCTTTCAGTGGCTCCTAGGACTATACATTGGCCACAAGCCCAGGAGAGTCCCTCGTGCTAATTTCCTAGATTTCCTGCTGTCCTGATGCCAATTCTGTGTTTACAGCCATTCGAATGACAAATATTGGAGAAGGGGATGCAGTGGGCAGGAGGAATTCCCAGAGAAGCTTGGTGTTCCAGAGGCTGAGCTCTGGTATTGGTGAGGTAGGAAAGGAGCTCAAATGAAGGGAATTTCACCCCTGCTTTGTGCCTTGCTGGGGTTGGCACAATTCTTTTAGGTATTCCCAGACTTATTTTACATTCAGATGTCGCTGAGTTGAGTGGGATTCACCCAGCAGGGCTCAGGACCTTGCTGGCTGTTCCCCATCTCAGGATCCTTCCTCTCCCTTCCTTTCTCACCGTGCAAGTCACACTCAATTTTCTGCTCGTGTCACTGATGCCAGCAATGAAATCAGAGGCAAAGGCAGCAGCAAGGAGCCAGGAGGGATAAGGGATGGGATCCCTGGGAAGAATGGGCTCCTCATCATCAGCACTCGGCACCCACTGTTCCCTGGCACTGTCCCCAGCTGACCCCTGGCACGGCTGAAGAGGCAGCCACAGCACAGGCCCTCAGGCAGTGCTGGGAACACACCGTGTTCATCCTTAATTCTCCAGAATTTGTCTCTGTGGATTGCTGGCTGGTAGTTCCAAGCAGGAGGAGAACCAGAAGAGAAACCTTTCTTCCAGGTCTTCAGGTGCATCTGGAAGGACAATCCAAGCTGTCAAGGAGATGATTGTGCCCCTCCTTGTCGTGGTCACATGGAAGGGCATTTGTCCTCTGCCCCTTCCTACCCCTTCCCATCCTCCTGCACAGGGGATGTGGCTGTTCCTCTGCCTGTGGATGGGCAAGTGGATTCCAAATGCCTGTGCAGGTGGGATTTGTCCCATCCTGAATGGGGTCCCTGGCACACATGTGTGGTGACCCCATCTCTGCTGCCAAGCTACAGCACCTGATGTGGACAGGTTTTACGGAGAGGAATTTCATCCAACCGGTTCTGAAAGATTTTCTTTTCTCTTGCTAATGGATGACTGTGATTCACCAGGATGAGACCTTCATGGAGGGATGCTGTGGCTCTGATGTAATTTCCATCAGCAAGACCTTTCCCATCAAAGCTGGAGGCAAGAGAGGGATAATGCAACGTGGAAGAAACCCCCTGATGGCCTGGTTCAGCAGATGTCCTGGCCATGGATCAGGAAGGACTGAGCTGCTCTGACACCTGTGGCTCAGGCAGTTTGAGTACAAGCTGTGTTCTCCGGAGGATCCCTCCCTGTTCCTGTCCAGTGCCCCTCCAAGCCTTTGGAATGTGAACACCCTGAGTGTGGGCAGTGACAGAGCCCCATGGGGCTGGGGCTGGGGCCTGCAGGTGCTGATTCAGCCCGGCTGCAACACCCAGCTCTGCTGGAACCCCCAGCAGGGCACTGGGAGAGACCGGGAGAACAGGGGCAGCCAGAGGGATCACGGGCAGGCAACTGGGGCACTGTTCACTGCCAACTCTGTCCACTGCCCACAGCAGGCTGTGTCCCCAGGAGTGTTCCAGGCATTTTGCTCCATGCAGAATGACAGAATCACGGAATATGCTGAGCTGGATAGGACAAGGATCATGGAGTCCCCCTCAGCCCTGCCCAGACCCCCAACAACCCCACCCTGTCCATCCCTGGCAGTGCTGCCCAAAGGCTCCTGGAGCTCTGGCAGCCTCAGGGCCGTGCCCATTCCCTGGGCAGCCTGGGCAGTGCCAGCACCCTCTGGGGGAAGAACCTTGCCCTGAGCTCAGCCTGAGCTGCCCTGACCCATTCCCTGGGTCCTGTCCTGCTCTGGGGGTGTCTCTTACCTTTGTACTTGAGCAATCCACAGCTGCCTCAAATGTGTTTGTTCCCCACTTCCCTCTCTTCCCCTGGATGTGGGAGGAGCTGCCTTTGCCTCTCCTGCCCTTCCCCTGGGACGGGGAGCTCCCATTTCTGAGCTGTTCCCCCCAACAGCAGCACTGGGGCTCAGCTGAACTTCCTGAGCTGAAATCAGCTCCTTAGCGAAGCTCACCTGAGTCCTGCTTAGCTGCAAAAGGGTCTGGAGACCCTTTTCCCAGGCTTTTCTCAACTGAGGCTGGAGTCTCCTCACTCCTCCTTGGAGTTGGGGAACCAAAGGGAAAACCCCAAATCCCACAAGGATGAGGAGAGCACTGAGAGCTGTGTCAGGGAGCTCCTGTCCTCACCTGTCCATGGGGACACCTGGACTGCAGGCAGGAGGAATCTCTGCTCCATCCTTCCCCAAAAAAAGGTCCTGGGGCAGATTCCCAGCTGGCTGTGACTCCCCAGGGATGAGATCTCTGCTCCTAAAGAGATTCCCCATAACCCTGTGAGCAAGCTGTGTTTCCACATCTCTGCTCTGACACGGAGCAGATTATTCGAGCTGCTGAGTTTTGCTCCAAACAAACATGATGCATAGAAATAATAAAGGCTGGAAGGGTTTTTAATTCCAAGCTGTGTTTCTGGATTAGTTCCCCATCATTAAGCAGTCAGGGAGTAGAGTTTTTGCTGTTCTGACTCCTTATCAAATTCAGGAAAGGGTAAAAAATCCCAGAGTCATTGAGAGCTGGGGGTGGGCAGCAGAGCAGAGAGCAGGCAGGAGAGACAGGAGTTTTTTTAGGGATGATATTGGACCATGGTGCATCATTGCTGGTGGGAAGCACTGGAGACAGCAGGAATTCTGCCTACAACCATGGTGAGGGCAAGGAATCTGTGAAAACCTTTCTTATAAATCCAAAGTCAAACATTTGAGTCTAGCTCGGGCCAGAAACTCTAATTAGAGCCCCCTTGATTTGTGCCATAAGTAGGACACTGCAGGGGGAACTGCTGAGGCAGGTGAGACTTATTGGAATTGCATCCCAGGGTATCTATAAATAGGGATAACAGAGGCTGGGCAAAAAGAGGCACAATGAGAATAACGGTGCACCCTGCCCACTCACTGAAGGATGAGGCACTTCAGATCTCACAGTGACCCACCTTCTGTGCCGGTGCAGAGACTTGTTCTAGGTCAGCAGGTACCAAAACGGCCCAGCTGTCATCAAGCACAAAAACAGGGCCGTTTTTGGGATGAAATCATCGCTTTTGATAGCCTGCTGCACTCCACATGGCAGCGACACGGGCGCTGCTCGCATGACTCACGGGCTGGGCTCCTGCACAGCCTCTCGCGGGTGGGCGGCTCCATCTGCCCGGATTTACTGGAGTCAGGGTCCATCTTCGGGGGTTTACTGGAGTCAGGGTCCATCTTCAGGGGTTTACTGGTGTCATGGTCCATCTGCATGGTTTTATTGGATTCAGGATCCTCCTGCAGGGCCTTATTGGTGTCAGTGTCCATCTGCATGGATTTACTGGCGTCAGGGTCCTCCTGTAGGGGTTTACTGGTGTCAGGGTCCATCTGCATGGATTTACTGGTCCCAATGTCCACCTGCAGGGCCTTACTGGTGTGAGAGTCCATCTGCCCGGACTTACCGGAGTCAGAGTCCTCCTGCAGGGCCTCACTGATGTCAGGTTCCACCCTCAGGGGTTTATTTGTACCAGGACCCATCCTCAAGGGTTTATTTGTGCCCGGTTCCATCCCCAGGGGTTTATTTGTGTCTGGTTCCAGCCTCAGGGGTTGATGTGTACCAGGACCCACCCTCAGAGGTTAATGTGTGCCTGGTTCCACCCTCAGGGGTTGATTTGTGTCAGGTTCCACCCTCAGGGGTTGATGTGTGCCAGGACCCACCCGCAGTGGTTGGCTCTGGGGCTGGCTGTGGGCAGTGCTTTGCTGACTGCTCAGCTCCTCTCTGCCGCTGGGGTTGGGGCTGGGTTCCACCTGCATTTGTTGTTCTGTGGCTGGTCTGGAGTGTTATCCCTGGAATTTCAACGAAGGAGGGAACAACTGCAGAGTCTGGTGTGAGGAAGGAGGGCCAGACTTTTCCGTGGGAGTGGGGAGCTCACGGTGTTGAAGCAGTGAGGCAGCACCTCTGGGGTGGTGCTGGTTGCTGGGGTTTAAACTGGAATTCCTGCAGCTCCCTGCTGAGCTGGGCCATCCTGCTCTGCTTTCTGCTCCAGCCTCTGCAGTGCAGGTTAACCCAGCACCTCTGCAGAGGGAGAAAGAGTTCCAAGCACGGGCAGCAGGAGCACAGCAGTGATACAGGGAACCTTTCCACGTGTCAGGAGCACCTTTCACCAGGTGCCCTGACAGGCTGGGTGTGATGGTGTTCGCAACGGTCTGAGGATGAGGGAAGAGACAAGGATCTGACTCCATGATTCAGAAGGCTTGATTTATTATTTTATGGTATATATTACATTAAAACTATACTAAAAGAATAGAAGAAAGGATTTCATCGGAAGGCTGGCTAAGAATAGAAAAAGAAAAAATTATGACAAAGGCTTGTGGCTCAGGCTCTGTGTCCGAGCCAGATGACTGTGATTGGCCATTAATTAGAAACAACCAGATGAGACCAATCACAGATGCACCTGTTGCATTCCACAGCAGCAGATAACCATTGTTTACATTTTGTTCCTGAGGCCTGTCAGCTTCTCAGGAGGAAAAATGCTAAGGAAAGGATTTTCCATAACAGATGTCTGCTGACAGGCTGGGACCCCCCTGCTGCCCTGGGCAGTGGCTGTGCTGGGCTCTCCTGTGCCCATGGCTGCCAGGGGGTGCCCAGCACCTTCTTCCCACAGCACCCACCATGGGCAGCGCCCCCAGACCCTCTGAGCCCTGGGGCACAGCCAGAGAGATGCTGCAGCCCCAGCAGTGTCACCTGAGCTTGGTGACACCACAGGTACCTCCTTCAGTCCCTTCCCGGGGCCGGCTGGGTGTGTGGGCTGGCTCTGCAGACACATCCAGGCAGCAGGAGAAGGACAGGATGCTGGGCTGCTTGCTGCTGTCACCAGAGCCCAGCCCTGGAGTGGCTGCCTGAGGACTCGCATTGAGCTGCACGCTGCTAAATAAGGGCAGAGCTGCTCTTTTCTCCCCGGTGTTTCCATTCAAACCACAACAACAATGGAATATTTATGAGCTGTTTGCAGAAATGTCAAGAAGAGCCAGCAGTTGTATGAACACCCTCTCGGAGCAGTGGGCTGGGAGAGTTACCCTGTGTGATTCTTGCTCTGAGTGCTGCGTGGAATGGTTACAAACCCCTGTGACATCCCTGTGTCCTCACAGCCAGACAGGAATCCATCACCATCACTCCACCAGGAGCATCCCCAGCCAGAACCAGGGCCTGGGGGCTCTGCCTGCCCAGGAGGTGCAGGAGGCTGGGCAGCAGCAGCTCCTCACCCCCGCCAGGCGCTCACACCACTTCCAGGCTCACTTCAAGGCTCCAGCACTAAATGTTCCCGTTGGCTTTGGGCAGTAAAAGCTGGAATTCTAACGAGGTTTCAGAGCCAGACTGTTACATTCTGTATTTCACTAAATGCCTTTTCTTTGCTCTTCTCCTGCCTTGCTGCCAGACTGACCTTGCTGGGGTGTGGGGACGAAGAAGAAGCAACTTGAAGTCTGGGAATGCATTCCCACACACACCCTGATCTCTGTGAATTTGGGGTGGGAGTGGAAAAAACCCAGGACATTTAACTTTTCTCTCTATGTTTTAATTTGTGTGTCACTTTTAGGAATTTTCCAACAATTCCAGCTTTTCTCTGTATATTTTAATTTGTGTGTCACTTTTAGGAATTTTCCAGCAATTCCAGCTTACCAGAGGTGTTGAATCCCAGCTTTCTCCACGCTCCATGAGGGTAAGTTCTAAATTGCTGGTTTGGTAGGACCTGAGAGGTGCTTTGACCACATTGCTCTTGGACAACTCTTGTCAGCTGGAGGGGTCAGGAATATTTAGGTGACGTCAGACCACCCTTCAGTTTTTTATTTGTTCTCTCCCTTGGAATATATTCTTTATTTCCAGCAGATCTGTGGGCTTTAATCAACCTATGAGATTATTTCCAGCCACTGGGGGAAGCAGAGCCATCCCAGAAGGAATGGAGGTTTTGTAGAACCACAGAATATCCTGAGTTGAAAGGTGCCCACAAGGATCATCAGCCCAACTCCTGGCCCTGCGCAGACACCCCAACAAGCCCAGCCTGGGCCTGGCTTTCTGGGAGAAAATATTTGGGAGAAAAAGTGGCCAGAGGGTTCAGGGAAGGAGCAAAGTGACCTTCAGCAGCCTCACTTTCCCTTGTGTTGGTGGTGCAGCTCCCACCTTGCCAGGGCCCTGCCCTGACTCTGGGTGCTCCTGATCCTGGCCAGCCTGGTTTGGTGTCTCCACACAAACCCTGGGCCCAGGAGCTCCAGTTTTGTCCAGCCTGGTGCCTCCAGGCCATACTGGGGAGTGCAGCTCTGCACTGGCCATTCCTCTGTCCCTCCTGGCTGCTCCATGGATGGATTTCATGGCTTCTCCTTGGAGCTCTGTGGGCTCCTGGCTGGACCTGGCTACTCTTGGGTTTGCTGTTGATATTCTCTGCCCCAAGATGTGCAGGATGTCTCTGTTTCGGCCCGCGCAACTGAAGAATGAGTCTGGACTCTTCACTTTTCGGTCTTGAGGTTGTTTAGGGTTAATTAATTAATTCTTATCTATAAAATTTTCTTTCTGCCCAGCTGAGGTCTGCTCAGCAGGGCAGCCACAGGCACTCTGACCGTCCCCAAGGTGGTGTTGTCCTTTTATACTACAAACTACCTATAACATATTTACACTTAATTCCCAATACCCATCACCTATGTTAGACAGTGCACTTCTACTCTAAACCAATCCCAAAGTGCCAACATCACTGCAGAAAATGGATGGCAGAAAATGGAGAACAAGAAGAAGAAGAAGAAAGGCTGGACACGCCCAGATTCCTCAATCTTGTCCCCAAAACCCTCATACCAAAAATCCTAAAATCTACATTTTCACCCTGTGATCATTTTGTTATTACACCATTCAAACCTCTGTGGCTTTCAGGTCCTCATACAAATCTGGCAACTCACTGCAGGGGTCAAAATCAAATCTCCAGGTGTTCTGGGCAGCATTCCAGGGTCTCTGAGCCCCCCAGCAGGGTCCTCGGCAACTCTGGACACCCAGAGGGATGCACTGAGTTCTGACAGGCCACCATCCCTTGATTTGCTCCATCACCCAGGGCCTGTGGGAAAAGCTGTGGCTGGAGGGGCCTTTTCCAGTCATGGCATTCTAATCCTGGCCTTCCCTGAGGGAGCAGCTGCTCCTGCTGCTCCCTGACACATCTCAAACCTCACAGACTCCAGCTCAGAATGGGTGAGCAGAACAAAAAGCCACCGAGGTGGCCAAAAACCGGTCTGAAGCGGCCTTAGCTTTCTCCAGAGCTGCTAAATTCTGCTGCTTGCAAAACCTTTTGTGGTGCTGGAACAATGCATGTGTGTATAAGGAGAATCTAGGCAAGATTTCTACTTTCCAGTTATTTTTGGTTTGCTTGGAAAAAAAATGGGGAGGAGAGTGGGCTCCAAACTACGTTCCAAAGGCTGGAAAAGAAGCATCTGGTGTGCCCAGGGGTTGTCATAGTGAAGATGAGTGACACATAATAATGATGAATCCAGAAACTTTCACCTTGATTTCCCAGCCTGGTGGAGCTTTGAAGTGAGCCTCTAATATTATGTTAGCAGTTTATTGTGTGTGCTTCATTAAAAATACATCACAGGCCTCTCGGAGCTGGAAGGGACGCAAATTAGGTCAGCGAGTCCAGGCTCCTGCTGCTCTGCCAGGGCTCTGATCCTGCTAATGACTCCAGCCCAGCCCTGGCAGGTGCTCGTGTGCTGCCAATTCCAGCTCTGGGCTGACAGGGAAAACACGATTTCACTCTTTAAAGCGTTCAGTTCTTGTTAAAAGGGGTTTGTTTCATGTTCCCTGCCCAGCCGGTGTTTGAGTGTGAGGGGGCAGCTCTGAGACTGGGCTGAGCCCTGGGGTGGGCAGCAGGGCAGGGGGGATTCTGTCCCTCTGTCCCACTCAGGTGAGACCCCACCTGCAGAGCTGCCCCAGCCCTGGGCCCAGCACAGGAGGGACCTGGAGCTGCTGGAGAGAGTCCAGAGGAGGCACCAGAGATGCTGCAAGGGCTGGAGCCAGGCTGGGAGAGCTGGGGGTGCTCACCTGGAGAGGAGAAGGCTCCAGGGAGAGCTGAGATGTCCTGCAGCTCCCTCTGTGCTGTCAGCCAGGCAGAAGCAGGCTCTGGATTCAGCCCTGGAGCAGGGCAGGTGTTGGGGTGTGACATGGAGCTGCTCTCTGGTGGACATCTCCTCCAGGCTGGAAGCACTTTGGTGGAGGAGTGAATCCAGGAATGTGGCTGTGGCAGTCCTTCCTAGTGGCTTGGCCCTAGCCCTGCTGCTCCCTTGGTCACTCCTGTGGGATATAGTGCAGGTTTAGGTGCCTCAGCACCACCAAGGGAACAAGAATCCTTTTGTTCTGAGTTGTGTGATACCAGAGATGAAGGGTTTGCCTCCAGCTCTTCATCACTCTGAGCTGGAGGACATGAGGGACTGAGAAACCCTAGGGCTTGCTGCCACCCCCTGTTCTTCTGGGCTGACTCTGGAGGGGTGAAACTCTTTGGTCAGTGGCACCACAGCATCACCCATTTCGTGTCTAGCCTGGGCTGCTGGTGCTGTGACTGAGCCCAGGGTTAGGTGGGATATTGGCAAGAAATTCCTCCCTGGCAGTGTGGGCAGGCCCTGGCATAGGGTGCCCAGAGCAGCTGTGGCTGCCCCTGGATCCCTGGCAGTGCCCAAGGCCAGGCTGGACATTGGGGCTGGGAGCAGCCTGGGACAGTGGGAGGTGTCCCTGCCATGGCAGGGGTGGCACTGGGTGGGCTTTAAGGCCTTTTCCAACCCAAACCAGGCTGGGATTCTGTGATTCTGTGATCCACCAACTCCACCAGGTCTCCTGTGGGCATCTCAGGGAATCCAGGCACCAAGGCCCGCACCTGGAGCTGTGGGTACTCCTGATGTGTGTCTGGACCTCAGCAAACTTGGAGATGCATCTGAGATGTGACTCAGGGCAGGACAACCTGACCCAGAGTTCTCTGCCCCTGGAATAAGGTGTGCCATGGGTCAGTGTGGGGCTGGCACCTGTGGGGAGAAACAGAGCAGGTCTGCAGGAAAGGCACCAGCGGGGTTTGCCCTGAGGGACCAACACAGCCCAGAGTAATTGTGCTCTGCTCTGAGGGCCATGAGCAGGGCCTGATCCTGTGGGGAGCTCAGAGCTCCGGAGAGCTCAGGGACTCCTCACTCTCACCTGCCCAGCAGGACCAGGGCCTGATCCTGTGGGGAATTCAGAGCCCCGGAGAGCTCAGGGACTCCTCACTCTCACCTGTGTGGCAGGCCCCAGCACCCCGAGGTGTCCGGCCTGGGCTCTGGGGCAGAGGACACACATTCCAGCTTGAGGATGTGCTGTTTTCCACGCTGGCTCCCCGGGGGAAGGAGAGCACAGCCCTTCATTAGTCGTAATGAGCGTCTGTCTGTCTTGGGCTGGGGCCACGGGCTGAGCAGCCCGGCCTGACCTAGAAAAACCCCTTAATGCGGTGTTGGTTCTGCAAGGGGCAAGGCTCTTATCTAATCACCAGCCCCATCCTTCAGCAGCACAGCCGCTGCAGCCCAGTTAACTCAATTAGGAAATCACCACGCCGAGCTATTTACAGGCTGGGTGTAATGGCTGTGGCGACAGGAGACAATAACAGGGAAACAAAGGGCACAAAGGGCTGTGATGGGATAACCGGCATGCCCTGCACCCCCAGGCCGTGGCCAAACCCTGCTGCTCCATGGGGCTCTCTCCTCCCCACCCAGGGGCTCTTTCTTTGCCATCTCTCAGCCTCAGAGAAACTCTCACATTTCCAAAGCGTTTCAGCTGGAGAAGGGGCGTGGTGGGTTTTTCTTTTTTTCTTATTTTAAATTTTTTTTCCTTTCCCCAAGAACCTTATTTTAAGGCTTTCCTCTCCCTCTGCCCTGCTCCAGGTCTGCTTTGCCTTGTGTTGCCCACTGGAAATATCAGAGCTGCCCCCGAGGGGATGGAGCCCAGGTGCTGTGCTGGACATCCCTGGAGGTTCCTCAGGGAACGGGGTCAGCCCCTGGAAGGTTTGGGAAGCTGCTCTTTTAGTGCTCCCAGGACCTTTCCTTCCCACCTGCAAGAGAGAAACGGGCAAAGCAGGGTCACCAGAGCCCTGGCGACAGGAGTGCCACAGAGACAGGCAGGGCTGCTCCACCCCACCCCATTCCCTCCAGGAAGGGCTCAGCCCTGTGTTGGAGATGCATCTGAGGGTCTGGGGGACTGAAATGCCCCAGGTGGCCTCAAAGGGTGAGAGCAGAAGTGGGATTTGGGCACAAACTGCTCTGTTTACAGCCGGGGCTCACATAATCATCAGAATTTAAATCCTGAATTTAGCAACAACCAGCATCTTTCCCAAATATATAAATTCACTTATGTGTGGTATCTCCTTTGTGTTTCCTCTCGTATCTCACCACCAGAGGAATATATCAGGTCTGAGTGGATTTTGGAGACATTCCCCCCTCAGGGTAAACAGCTGGAGCTGGAAAGCCTGACCTTGTGGTGGGATGAGGCAGGAATTCCAGGGCTGCCCCATGTGGGGTCAGACTCCTGGCACACATTCCTTCAGATGAGGAACGAAATGATCTCATCCTTTCCCCTGTGGCCTCACCTCACTCAACCTCGAGAGCACCGGGGGTGGAAGAGCAGCTCTGTTCTGCTTCCCACAGGCACCGTTTCATGTGTGGCCTCTTTCCCCCAGCCCTGCTCTGGATACAGCACTAAAAATGGGCTGCTGCTCACTGCCCAGTGCTTCCCAGCCAGCCAGGAAGGTGTGTCAATGCTGGGAAATAGGGAGGTTATTTTATCAGCATTGTAGGCAGCGTTTTTTTCCAGGTGCTTGGAGCGCTGGGTTGGGGTTGGTGACCTCTCAGCTGCCCAAAATGCACCTGGGTTGTTGGGTTGTTGAAGCAGCAAAGTGCCAGGAAGCTGCTCCCAAACTCCTCCTTTTCAGCAAACAAAATACGTGTGATTGGACTGCTCTGAGGATGACACACAAGTTAAAAAAAAACCTAAACAAAAGCCACAAGAACAACAAAAACCCCCTCAAAATTGTGCCATTTCTGTTCTTTTCATCCCAAACATTCAGCTAACAGGCAGCATTTATAAAATCATGGAATGGTCTGTGTTGGGAGGGGCCTTTAAAGGACACTTGCTCACATTTGTCCTTTTAAAGGACATTTGCTCCCACCCCCTGCCATGGCAGGGACACCTCCCACTGTCCCAGGCTGCTCCAAACCCCATCCAGCCTGGCCTTGGACACTGCCAGGGATCCAGGGGCAGCCACAGCTGCTCTGGGCAAATTTCCCTGTGTCTCTGATGAGAGTGTTTTGGGGTGCAGGTTCATTCCCTGAATTTGTACCCCACGCCAACCCTCAGCATTCCCATGGCCACATCAGTGTCTTGAAGTTTTCCAGCATTTTTTTGCTCCCAGTGCCACCTCCCAGGGCAGTTTGGAAGTCTCAGTGCTCCTGCCTCAGTCTCAGCAGGGAGCCAAGCCACCCAACATCCCAGTAATCCTTGAGGCCAGAAGAATTCGACCCAATGGAAATATCAGCATTTTTCCAAATTTAATTTTTTTGCCTCAGGAGGATTGGAAAGACAAAAACTGTGTGTTCAACAGAAAAAAAGAGCTGTGGGATTGATTCTATTTCAGGTTTGACATTGGAAGCAGCAGCTCAGTAACAGCGGCCTGCAGTGAGGTGCCAGTCCCTGAGAGAGGTGGGTGGAAGCTACGTCCTGTCCCCCGGGGCAGCCCTGGGAGCTCTGCCAAGGGTGAGGAGCACAGGCCTGGTCGCTGTGAGGGTCTCTGCCCCTGTGAGAGCGATCCCAGCAGTGCCAGGCAGCAAAGGGGACACTGGAGGCCAAGGGAGGTCCCAGGGTGTCCCCTTTGCTTCTTCTCACGATGCCCATTGGGCTCGGAGTGAAATCCCCCAACTCCCTTCTCCTCTGGGGTCAGCTCCCAGCTGTAGCCCCGTGCCAGGCTCCTCCCATGGGCATGCAGAGGGCAGTCCCACCTGTCCCTGTGCCCTCAGCAGCACCCTGGCCTTCCCTCCCCTTTGGCCAGAGCCCTGCTTTCCCACATGATGGGGCAAAGATGGCGTTTGTGCCTCAGTGTCCCCGTGGTGCCATATCCCACACTGACTCCCTGGTCCTGGGGTGCAAACTCACTCCCCCAGCACCACCCTCAGCATTGCCATGGCCACATGGTGCCCATGGGTGCTGTAGAATCATGGAAACAATCACAGAGTCACCGAGTTTGGAAAAGACCTCCAAGACCATCAAGTCCAACCTTCGACCATGCCCAGCAGTCCCCAGGTACACCTCTGCTCATTTTTGAACATTTCCAGGGATGGTGACTCCACCACTGCCCTGCCAGCCTGTGCCAATGCCTGACCACCCTTTCAGGGAAGAAATTTTCCGAATATCCAACCTGAACCTCCCCTGAAAGCTGGAAGCTTCACAAACATTTTTGTGCCCAGAGTCACCACGCGTGGAAGCTTGGAAGGCTCAGTGCACCCACATCAGTCTCAGGGAACTGAGTCACACAAAGACTAAAATGTCTCCAAAACATCTCAGTTCCTTTCAGGAGCTTCTTTTTTTCAGCCTCAAGAAATGTTTTGCATGAGAACAGCCTGGGTGCCTCCTGCCTGAAATTAATGGGCTTTTGGTCAAGATGGAGCTGAGGGAAAAAATCCCCCCCAAAAAATGGGCTTTTGCCCAAAATGCCTGCGGACATCTGTAAATCTGATAAGAGTCTGGATTCCTTTTCCTCAGGTTTTTGCAGGAAACATTTGCAACAGGAACATGCTAATGGATTTCTCAAAAGGGCATGGAGTGACAGGACACAGGGAATGGAATTAAGCTGGAGGAGAGGAGATTTAAATTGGATATTGGGCATTAGAAATTGTTCCCTGGCAGGGTGGGCAGACCCTGGCACAGGGTGCCCATCCTGGATCCCTGGCAGTGCCCAAGGCCAGGCTGGACATTGGGGCTGGGAGCAGCCTGGGACAGTGGGAGGTGTCCCTGCCATGGCAGGGGTGGCACTGAGGGGGCTTTAAGGCCTTTTCCAACCCAAACCATGCCATAATTCCATGAATCCACAGCACTGTAACTGTCACTGAAAAAAACCAAAAGACAACAGCTTTAACAAATGAAAATTTTAGTGGAAAACTGCAATCCCTGGGTGATTTCCTTTTCCCAACGCTAAGGGGAAATGTTGAAAAAAGTGGAATTTTGCTGCGAAGGAGTGGGAGCTGTTGCTGTTCCTCAGGCAGCTGGAGCATGAGCTCATAGAGGCAAAATAGAAGTGGAGCCTGTGCTCTGGGGGCGAAGGCGTCTGGGGAACAGGAGCAGATTGTTGCACCAGGGAAAGGCATTAGGATTCAACAAGTGCAAACTGACAGTCACGAGGAAGGAGCAGGGAGGGAGAAGATCAGGTTAATTAGCAGCCCGGAGGAATTGGAGGCCACGAGCTCAGCAGAACTTTGTGGAGGAATTAATTAAGGGTTTGTTTGGAGCTGAGCTTGACGATAAAGAAAAAACCTAAAAATCCCCTGTTGCATCCTGACACTGGAGCTGGTCCTGGAGCACTGCCAGGCATTGGCACAGCCCCTGTTTACACCTCCAGAGCCGGTGGACAGCAGGGAGAATTAATTGCAGAGAGGCAGACGGGGCTGTCAGAGCTGCCTCATCCCTGCTCCCTGCTGGGTGGGCAGGATGGGGACAGGGAGGATGGCAGGATGGGGAGGGATCCTTCCAGGGAGGCTGGCATGTGCCAGGCATCACACGGGGACAGGGACAGCCCCACCCTGGGGACAGGGCACAATCCACTCCCTGTTCCCCATGGATAATCCACTCACCGTGCTGCAGAAAGCACAGGGCCAGGGCACGGACTTGCAGAAAGACTGTGCTGCTGCTGGAGCACCACAGGAAGTGCGTCAGGAGAAGCAGTGGGAATGCAGCTGGAGTCCTCAGGGCAGAGGGAATTCCTGGCTCGACTTGGAACAGAGAATCCCCAAATGGTTTGGGTCAGAAGGGGTCATAAATCTCATCCAGTTCCAGCCCTGTCTCAGGACAAGGACACCTTCCACTATCCCAGGTTACTCCAAGCCTGGCCTAGGACACTTCCAGGACCTCAGTTTTTGCTTCTGAGCTGCTGTGAGGTTCAAGGACCTTTGTGTGTGGTGTGACTAAAGCAGAACACAATGACACAATACTGGACTCCAGGCCACTGAAGTCCCTCTCAGCTTGGAGCTGACAGATATAACCATGAAAGGGACCTGACATAATCCTCTGTTTTTAAACACTAATATTTGGGCATTACCTAATCCATGTGAAATGGGTTGGGAAGCGACAACAAACTCCTGAACAGGAGCAATCAACACAGAACTGTCACTGAATGGGGACATTTCTGCTGGGATCGCAAGGAAACCCTGAAGCCTTTGTACTTTTCAACTTTTCTATCAATTATCTAAAAATAAATGCGAATTTGCAGATAAGATCGGGCCTGGCAGGATGGATGTACAGATAAAAGCAGGCAGCTCTGCAGCCTGAGATAATTCCCGGTAGTGGAGTGGGGCTGCTCCATTAAAATGTGTTTTCTCACCAGCAGATGAGTGTTGGATGGTTTGGGGCAGGCACCTGGAGCTGCTGCAGGCTCCAGCTCTGGCAGGGAGCAGGGGAGGGGACAGTGCTGGATGTCACTGCCAGGCCAGCACCTTGGGGTGGGATTTCACAGCATCCAGGACAAGGGAACAAAGGTGATTTGGGCTTTGTACGAGGTAGAAAGCTGCTTTTCCTTTGACACTCTCTGCTTAGTGAGTTCCAGTGTCTTGGTTTGGAAAGATAGGAGTCTGGTAAGGAAGGCAGGAGCCTCCCCTGAAATGGAGAATGTAAACCCTCCCCACCCCTCTGAATTGCTATAAATTTTAAATTAAGGGGCTCTCAGGCAAAATTATGGGAGCAGGAAATAACAGGTCTTTAATAGGGAAGGGAAAAATAAAAGGATAAAATGAACAATGCAGTACACCAGAACAACAGTGACAGAGTCAGAACCCAACCTGACACCCTGTGGGTCAGGCTGTTGGTGGCAGTGCCATTGGAATTGTGGCTCAGCCCTCCTGCAGTGGCAGGGGTGGTTCTGCTGGAGCAGGGATCCTGTAGAGAAGGATGGATTCTTCCTCTGAAGATCCAGTGGAAGGAGAGGCAGCTGCTGTTCCTCTGGGGAATCCAGTGCAGAAGCCGTGCTGGTGTCTCAGAACCTCTGGATTATATCTGGGTAGGAATGCTTGGCTCCTCCCCCTGGGCTCACATCTCCCAATGGGATGCTGTAGTTCTTATCAGCCATGCAGTGACATTCAATAGCTGTTATCAGCAATGTCCCCTCCCAGGGAGGTGTGAATGTGGTCACTCAGAGAGAGAGATAAGGCAAACTGCCCACTTGACAAAGGTAATCTGCCATAGAGATGGTAATGGAAAACATCTTGCATTGCAATCTGCAGCATCCAGGAATATTGATGCTGTGGGGTTAACTGGTGCTGTAACTGGTGTTACTGGTGTTACTGGTGGGCAGTGTGCCATCAGCTCACAGCCAAACTGGGGCTCTGCTTTGGACAGCTCCCTGTGCCCTCGGGGTGATGCAGCTCCCCTCAGGCAGGAATCACAGGGAGATGCCATCCCCAAATTCCTGCAGGATATCCCTGGAGGGGTGCTGGGTGCTGGGCCGTGTGCCAGGGAACTCAGTGCCCCACAGGGATCACTGGAGGCGTTTCCACCAGGCTTGGATGCAGCAGGACAGCTCTCCCAGAGCCCAGGCAGGTGTGACACAGAGCCCTCGGTGGGGCCCAGCTCTGGGGTCCCTCTAGGCCAGCAGAGAAAGAGTCAAATACAACTTTTCAGCTTCTTTTATCTTCCCAAGGCATGTGTGCCAGGTTGGACCCCAGTGTGGGATCCCTGAGGAGAAGCAGGAGTTGGGAATGCTCCATCCTGGTGGTGTGGATGCAGATGACCCTAAAAATGTCCCTCAGTGCCTCATAGAATCATGGGAAGGCTTTGGCTCCAAGGGACCTGAACAAGGCTTTGGGATGATCTATTTTGTCTCAGCTCTGTTGCATTTAAATCATTTCAATTTTACACCTGAGTAGGAACAGCCCTGGCTGAAGCTGTGTCCCAGGGGCTCCTGCAATTCTGTATTTCAAACCTGTTCCTGCTCCGTGGCAGGTTACAAATGTCCTGTGAGGGCATTTCTGTGACATCAGGCACAGCTTGTCCAGCTTTGAGGCCAGAGCTGGACCTTTCCTATGCCTAATCATCACAGAGATAGAAGGAAACTGCCATTTCCATGGATGCAGGGCTCCAGCACAGGCAGGTGCCTGGAAAATAAACAGCAAAGTGCCCCTGGAAGAGGAATTTTAGTAGGAATATCACGTTTTGCAGGATCTGTCTATGCAGCCTTAGGGGTTACAGAGGAGGGGCAGGGTCTGGCTGCAACCACTACCCCGGGAGCTGCTCCATCAAACCAGGCTGGGAATCCTTCCCCAGCCTGCCCAGAGAAATAAATAAAGGGAGCTGAGGCCAGAGCAGAGGAAGGTGGAAATGCTCTGGGATGCTGGGCTGGTTTCAGCTCTGCAAGGAGGATTTTCTCAGTCATCTGTGGAGAACTAATGATACATGTAAAGAGGGAGCTGGAATGTTACAGGGATCCTGAGATCAGAGGGAAGATAAGCAGATGTAAACATCTCCAATTCCTACAATGGGGAGATTCTTTTTCTGGAGGTGCTGAAGGGAAAAAAAGAATTTTACCAGCAGCCCTAGAGCTGATTTGGGGTGACACAGCAGCCCTGAGCCTCCTGAGAGAGGGGGATTTATTTAGAAGACAACCACAGGCAAATATGTTCTTTTTTCTTCCCTTGCTTTTTGATGAGGAATATTGCTGGAATCAGCTCAGGGGAGAGAGGCTTTGATCATCCTTTCGGAGACTGAAAAAGCTGCTTTGAATTCTGCTGCAAAGCAGCTCCCAGGAGGGGCTGTGGGAGGGATGCTCACCCTGGGGCACAGCCCTGGGCAGGTGTGGGGCTGTCTGGAAAGAGGGAGCAGCCCCTGTCCCCATCCTGCCCTTCAGACACACCTGCAGGGGCAGAGGAGCCTGGAGAGCTCAGAATGATGGAATTGTTTGGAATGGGGGGGACCTGAAGGCTCATCCTGATCCACCCCCATGGGCAGGGACACCTCCCACTGTCCCAGGCTGCTCCAGCCCCAATGTCCAGCCTGGCCTTGGGCACTGCCAGGGATCCAGGGGCAGCCCCAGCTGCTCTGGGCACCCTGTGCCAGGGCCTGCCCACCCTGTCAGGGAACAATTCCCAATTCCCAATACCCCATCCATCCCTGCCCTCTGGCACTGGGAGCCATTCCCTGTGTCCTGTCCCTCCATCCCTTGTCCCCAGTCCCTCTCCAGCTCTCCTGGAGCCCCTTCAGGCCCTGCAAGGGGCTCTGAGCTCTGCCTGGAGCCTTCTCCTCTCCAGGTGAGCACCCCCAGCTCTCCCAGCCTGGCTCACCCTCAAAGGGCTGCAAACAAGGAGCTAAAGGTGCCACACAAACCTGAACTGCTCCCTGAGAGGAGTCCAGAGCACCAGGCACCTCCAGAAGACAACACAGACCAACCACCTTAGGCTTTATTTTAAGATAAAACCATCCAGAATCCAATCCTGGTGTTGAGGAACCCAAGATCCAAGTGGCCAAGGCTTCCTTGGTGGCAAAACCAGTGCCCAGATGAGCTCCTCAAAATGGGAGGGAATGAAAAAAGGGGTCAGGAACAGATTCCTGGCCAGAGCTGTTAAATCCATCTCTGCTTTGCATGGAGAAGTTGAGGCATCAGGTGACTGCTCTGGCTTTTGTCTCTGCCCAGACATGGGCAGGATGGCCCTGGGACAGCCCGCGCTCCAAAGAACGAGTCTGGACTCTTCAGATTTTCAGTCTTCAATATTGTTTATTATTTCTTATCTACAAAATTTTCTTCCAGCCTGACAGAGGTCTGACCAGCAAGGCAGCCAAGGGCACTCTGACCTCCCACTGGGCGGTCGTCTCTTTTTATACTAAAAACTACGTACATCATATTTACCTTTATTTCCCAATACCTTTCACCCGTATTAGCAAGTGCACCTTCACCATGGACCAATCCCAAAGTGCCAACATCACCACAGAAAATGGATGACAAGAAGAAGAAAGAAGAAGGACAAGACACGCCCTGATCCCTCCATCTTTTCTCCATAACCCCCCTGTACCAAAATTCTAAAATCTGTATTTTCACCATTCATCCCCAAGTAATTCTCTTGTCCTCAAACAGGTGGCACATCCCGTGCAGGGTCAAAATCCAACCACCAAGCACTCCTGGCAACATTCCAGGATTCCTGAGCCCCCCAAGGGTTGTCTTGGTAACTCTGGACATCCAGAGTGATGTGCTGAGTTCCCACAATCAGGATGTGTCCCAGAAGAACAGAACTTTGGTTTGAAGTGGGTCATGAATCCCCTTCCCCCAGGAAAACGCCCTTGGGATTTTTAGGGTGGCTGAGGACAGAGAGGAACCAGATCCAATACTGTGGGAATGTAAAAAACTCAATGTTTGTGGATTTGCCTGCTTTGTCCTGCTCTCAGAAACAAGTGTTTTTTTAGATGGTGCTAATCAGAGGAGCATGAAAAAATTCCCAAAATAAATGTCTTTCTTAATAGAAGAGCCAGTGTTTCTCTGAAGGAAATTGCTTTGAGGGACTGACACTAATTTTCATTTTTTTTTTCATTCTCTGCTTCTATTTTAAGCAAACAAAAACAAAACTTCACAAGACTTAAAGTGCACTTTGTTGAGTGGGTTTTTTTTTTCTTCTCTTTGGCCACTGAAAACCCCATGAGGATGGTGATAACTCAGCTTCTCTCATGTGGATATTGGCTCTCACCTGATAAAATCAGCCTTTTTCCAAAGGCTTTATGAAATCATGAATATTCAAACCAAAACTTCACTTGTTAAACACGAGGAGCTCTCCTCTGCTTGCCCATGGTTTTGAAGTGGTCAAAGTTCCAATGAGAGGGAAACTCCGCATGGGAAAATGAAACCCTCCTGTGAAAGGAATTGTAAAGAGATTTCTTTGCTTCCTGAAAATGCTGTAATTGAAAAAAAAAAAAAAAAAAAACCAAAAAAAAAAAAAAACCAAAAAAAAAACCAAAAAAAAAAACAAAAAACAAACCAACAAAAAAACCCAAAAAACAATCAGAGGGCACCTCGGTTCTCTTATCAGTTTTAGTGTTATTATTTCTCTGTGCCATTTTCCAGGATTTTTCTCCGACTGCTGGTGGAGACAAACCAAGTAAAATTTATTCCCAACACCTGCACAATGTGGCAAACTGATCCTGATAGTCATCCCAGATAATTGCTATGGAATGCTTTCTTTTGGGGAAAAGCCTGCTCTGGCACCATTGCTGTGGGCATTAAATGACATTTATCTCCCCCCCATGTGATTAAACCCTGGGAAGGGTGGTCTGGGATAACCCTGGCGGTAGAGCTGGACAATCCCATGGCTCAGCCTGGAGCAAAGGAGGCTCAGGGGGCCCTTGTGGCTCTGCACAGCTCCTGACAGGAGGGGACAGCCGGGGGGATTTGGGATCTTATACAGGGAACAGGGACAGGAGGAGAGGGAACGGCCTCAGGCTGGGCCAGGGGAGGCTCAGGGTGGGTTTTGGGATAATTCCTTCCCTGAGTGAGTGGTTAAACCTTGGCAGGGGCTGCCCAGGGGTGTGGTGGAGTCCCCATCCCTGGAGGTGTCCAAGGAAGGAGCAGATGTGGTTAAAGATTGGGCTTGGTGACCTTGGAGATCCTTCCCAGCCTTAATGACTCCATGGTCCTGTGACTCCATTCCTTGTGGGGTCAGCACCAGCTGGGCTGTGCCACCAAGCTCTTCCTCACCTTCCCACCACAGCCTTTGCTGGAGCTGACCCAGAGCTGCTGCTCAGAGGTGCAGGAAGAGAAGCCAAGGACAGGCCAGGAGCCCAAACTGCAGCCCCAGGGATGTTGTGGGTGCAGCCCCAGGGCCGTTCTGGGTGCAGCCCCAGGGGTGCTGTGGGTGCAGCCCCAGGGATGTTGTGGGTGCAGCCCCAGGGATGCTCTGGGTGCAGCCCCAGGGATGCTCTGGGTGCAGCCCCAGGGATGTTGTGGGTGCAGCCCCAGGGATGCTCTGGGTGCAGCCCCAGGGATGCTGTGGGTGCAGCCCCAGGGATGCTCTGGGTGCAGCCCCAGGGGTGCTGTGGGTGCAGCCCCAGGGATGCTGTGGGTGCAGCCCCAGGGATGTTCTGGGTGCAGCCCCAGGGATGCTGTGGGTGCAGCCCCAGGGATGTTCTGGGTGCAGCCCCAGGGATGTTGTGGGTGCAGCCCCAGGGATGCTCTGGGTGCAGCCCCAGGGATGCTCTGGGTGCAGCCCCAGGGATGTTGTGGGTGCAGCCCCAGGGATGCTCTGGGTGCAGCCCCAGGGATGCTGTGGGTGCAGCCCCAGGGATGCTCTGGGTGCAGCCCCAGGGATGCTCTGGGTGGGTGCAGCCCCAGGGATGCTCTGGGTGCAGCCCCAGGGATGTTGTGGGTGCAGCCTCAGGGATGCTGTGGGTGCAGCCCCAGGGATGTTCTGGGTGCAGCCCCAGGGATGTTGTGGGTGCAGCCCCAGGGGTGCTCTGGGTGCAGCCCCAGGGGTGCTCTGGGTGCAGCCTCAGGGGTGCTCTGGGTGCAGCCCCACTGAGTGACCCAAACCCAGCTCTTGCACAGGGATCCTCTGCGCCTGGCTGCTCCTCCAGGAGCTGTTGTGTGCCCCGGCTGTGTCCCCTGGCTTTTGTCCCCGGCTCTGTCCCCTGGCTCTGTCCCCTGGCTCTGTCCATGGTTCTGTCCCCGGCTCTGTCCATGGTTCTGTCCATGGTTCTGTCC
Organism: Melospiza georgiana; assembly: GCF_028018845.1. Taxonomy (NCBI): domain Eukaryota; kingdom Metazoa; phylum Chordata; class Aves; order Passeriformes; family Passerellidae; genus Melospiza; species Melospiza georgiana. Next base: position 13,473,007 of record NC_080447.1, on the reverse strand, counting down.
ATGGTTCTGTCCCCTGGCTCTTGTCCGCGGCTCTGTCCCCTGGCTCTGTCCCCTGGCTCTGTCCATGGTTCTGTCCATGGTTCTGTCCCCGGTTCTGTCCCCGGCTCTGTCCGTGGCTCTGTCCCCTGGCTCTGTCCCCTGGCTCTGTCCATGGTTCTGTCCATGGTTCTGTCCCCGGTTCTGTCCCCGGCTCTGTCCGTGGCTCTGTCCCCAGCACCGTCCCGGGTTCTGTCCGTAGCTCTGTTCCCGGCTCTGTCCCCAGCTCTATGCCTGGCTCTGTCCCTGACTCTGTCCCCGGTTCTGTCCCTGACTCTGTCTCCGGGTCTGTCCCCCCTGCTCTATCCCCAGCTCTGTCCCCAGTCTGTCCATGGCTCTGTCCCCAGCTCTGTCCGTAGCTCTGTCCCCTTGGCTCTGTCCGTAGCTCTGTCCCCGGTTCTGTCCATAGCTCTGTCCGTGGTTCTGTCCCCAGCTCTGTCCCCCTGGCTCTGTCCGTAGCTCTGTCCATAGCTCTATCCCCAGTTCTGTCCCCCGCCTCTGTCCCTGGTCCTGTCCCCGGCTCTGTCCATAGCTCTGTCCCCACACCGCCACCTCCCCGCCCTCGCACTTTGCCGCCGCCTTTGTTCTCCTTTCATCTCGCCTTTATCTCAGCAGCCCGGCAGCGCTGCCAGCCCCGCAATTAACAGCGGCAATTAAGAGCTGCCGAGGTAGGTGTTTCCCCTCCGAAGGGACCTGATGTTTTCCGTGCTGAGCAGGAGAGATTCCCACTGAGGGAGCTCATTTGTGCTGATTAGGAAGTGTTGTCCTTGCTGCAATCTGAGCTCAGGATAAAAAGTTGCAAAGTATCAAATTGGTTTTGTTGTGTTTTTTTTTTTTTTTATTTTTTTTTTTTTTAATCTACTGCCAGTCTCAAATCTCTGCCAAAATATGAAAGCACAGAAATTTCAGGTGATTGCTGCCCAGCCTGTGCTTTGCTTTTTGGAGCTGTGGAAATGAGGTGAGCAATGAGGAAAAGCAGCAGTTACCCAGGCAAGGCCTCTCCCACATCCACTGGAAGGGAATGCTTGTTATGGAAAGGGAGGATGCAGCCACTGCTGAGTAAATGCTGCCTCAAAAGGTGTCTGTGGAGCCTCTCAAACCCTTTAGTGAATGATCAAATGGAAAAAGCTGGGAAATAATGGGAAAAGATAATCTGGGCCCAAATGGAAAAAGCCATCTGCAAAAATCTAATCAAGCCACCAGTGACACCGAGCCTTTGCAGGGACTTTTAGCTCGGAATCCAAACACTCCTGGTGTCCAGTAATGATGTTTTATGTCCTGTGCACTGAGTGCCAGTGTGGAATTAACTGGGAAAATATGGATTTTTATAAATAAGGCTGGCTTTCAGTACCTTGGAAAAAAGTTTAGGTCTCACCCTGCTTGTTCTCAAAGTGATCTAATGTTGAGAGGGAAACAAGAACAGCCTCCACCACTGTCTGGGAGCTGATGAGAAATGATTAATCCAGTCCTGGCTGGAATAGCTTCTTAGGCATCCCCAGGACAGCTGGATGGATGGGGCACTCCACAGAGACAGAGCCCTGTGCAAATAAAACAATGAGGAAATAAGGGAATGTTATTGATGGAGATTATTTCTCCCCTTACTCGATCATAACAGTTTTATATCTGTGTAAAAATGAATTCTGCTCGGTAATGTGGTCTCTGGGAGTTGTATTTATCCTGTTTATTGCTATCAGGAACTTATTCCTTTGCATAAATTATTCATGGGAATTAGACGTGCTTGTGAGGCCTCATTTGTGTGGGGAGGGATGGGGAACAGGGAGGCAGCAGGAAATTTCCTGGGCTGGGTTCTTTGGAGGAAGAGCCCTTGGAAACCACTGGAAGTGGGAGAAGTGTGAGAAATAGCTACTCACTTTTCATAGTTTAGGAAGGTTTATTAAACCTTATCACAAATGCAACAGAAGACTGAATAAAGAAAAAAGGTTACAGCACTGGGAGCAAAAGATTTTCCTCTCTCTATGCTCAGCTTCCCCACAATGGAAGTTTTTCCCTTTTAACCCTTTAACCCCTCCCAAAGTTCTGTCCATCAATCCCTTCTTTGCTGTCCAGTGGTGGAGATCATTCCTCAGATCCTGACTAGAGCTCAGGTGTTCCACAGGGACAAGCCAGCCCTGCCAGGTGTCCCTTGATAACCCCGTGAGGGGGTACAACATAACTATAAATCTATAAAACCATTCTTAACCTATATACATGATATTTGTCCATTAATTGTGAGAGTCAATCGTGGCATTACTCATCTATCACAAAAATCCAACAGCAGACTGAATAGAGAAAATATCACAGAGTGGAGAGCAGAGAATGTTTCCCACCCTGTGCTCACCCTCACAATGGAGGTTTCACCTTTAAACCCTTTAGTTCCCCCAAAGTTCTATCCATTGACTCCTTCCCTGTCCTGTGGTGGAGTCACTGCCTAAAATCATGATTTAACCCTTTAACCTCTCCCAAAGTTCTGTCCATCAACCCCTTCTTTATTGCCCAGTGGTGGAGATCATTCCTCAGATCCTGACTAGAGCTCAGGTGTTCCATAGTGACAAGCCAGCCCTCCCAGGTGTCCCTTGATAACCACATGAGGGGGTACAACATAACTATAAATCTATAAACCTTTCTTAACCTATATACATGATATTTGTCTGTTTTTTGAGAGTCAATCATTGCATTACTCATCTATCACAGAAGCCAGGTGGGAATGGATCCCACCACCACCTTCTCCTGGGCACAGGAGCCCTGGGGCTGCTGGGGTGTCTGTGCAAGTCTGCAGAGGATCAGAGAGCAGGAGAGGAGGAGCTGCCCCCTTTAAAGTGGCACAGAGGTCACCCCCAGCCTCCAAAGGTGCAGCATTCCATGCAGACAGAGCATTTGGGGGATTTCAGGTCCCGCCAGAGCAGCTGCTCTCCCTCAACCATAAAAAGGGCCTGGAAGGCTGTTGGGGAAGATGAGCCTTATAAATATGATTGCCTGGCAAAAGATTTTGAGAATATAGAAACTGTAAGTGAGATTGAAATGAAAGCAAGCTTTGAGATCCCTCAGTTACTGAACAACTGGAAAACAATGGCATGGCCAGCTGAAGGTGATCCCCTTTTGATGGAACAACACCCTCTGCTTGCAGACAGCTCCATGGGTCAGAGCAGACCCTGCAGCTTGGCAGAAGGGCCCAAAGAGGAGTTTTTAGGGTTTAAAATGTAACACAGTATGGGAATGTAATGATTCTTATAGGCTGTATGTAAATGCCATGGGATTTGTATCTTGTACTAGATTGGTTAGTGAGAATTAGAATATTCAACACAGAAGATTTATTGTATTGTAACGGGAACCTCGCTCTCTCACCCTTTTACTCTCTCACCCTCTCATCCTCTCTGCCCCTCTCTTCTCTCAGCCCTGCCCCAGCTGTGTTTGGCAGCTCCCAGCAGGGCCCTGCACCCAGGCCCTTTGCAATGAACCCCAAGTTCCTGACCTGGCTCAGAGATCTCTGCTCTCCATCTGTCCCCACTGTCCTACCTCCAACACTCCTACAGAAGGCCATGGGTGAGAGAGGGAGATGGGAGAAGATCAGCACTGGTGTCCCCTGTAGGGAGAAATGTGTGACAGCACACCAGCAGGGCCACCACCACAGGTGCCAGGCAGGAGCAGCCTTGGGATGAGGGACTGAGAGCAGTGACAGATTTGTCTTTCCAAACAAGCTCTGGGTCTGCTGGCAGATAAAACTGGCACTGAGAGACAAACAATGGGAAGGATTCCACTGATTGATGAATGGAAAAAAGCTATTTGCCTTTACAATTAAACTGTAGGTTTGCTGATCAATGAAATTGGATATTGAAAGAAGGAAGGAAACAACTGGGGAAAGCCCTAAATCCCATAAGAATTAAAAATTAAAAGAGAGGGTTGTACATTAGAAGGTGTTTTGGGAAGTCTGTACCTCTCAAGTACCTCAGAAATGGGGAAAGAGAGAGGGAATTTGGGATAAAAAGGAGGCTGTGTCCTCCCAAAACTTGAGAGATCCCAGAGAAATGCCCCATGGCCTCTCCCTTTATTCTAATAAGGTTACACGACTCCCCTGTCTCCTTTTTGGGCATAAACCTCTGGTGTGTGTGGGTTAATGTTCCTGACAAGGACAAACCCCTGGGACTGTGCCTTCACCCCACCACAGGGCAGGGGCTGCTCCTGCCTTGCCCACGGGGGCTCCTGCAAACCAATTCTCTTTTATTTTAAAGTGTATTGTTATGCTTAAAAGCAAATTTCTTCCCTAATATGATGGGATTATGATTTCAGTATTGTCTCAGTGTGGTTCTGGTGTCAGGAGCTGGGTTTGCAGGGCTGCTCTGCAGGGATGGAGCTGCACCTCTGACCACAGATCTCTCCTCCCCTCGGTTGTTCCTGCAAAATCCTCTCCCAGGTAGCTGCTGTTTGTGTCCTCTTCCCAAGTGGTAATTCAGGAGGCCTGGATGATTTTGGGGAGAGTTTCTGGCGCTGCTGGGGTGACTCTGTGCCCACCTGAGCCCTGTGTGTGTCCAGCACAGCTGGGCCTGCAGGAATCAAACCCCAGGGGTGATGATCTCAGCAAAGCTGCTCAGCCTGTCTTGATATCCCACCTGGAGCAAAGCTGGGAATTCCTCTGGGATTCCTGCAGCTGCTGGGTGGATTTTCTGTGCAGCATTCACAGAAATGGTGCACACAGTGCTGAGGCTCCCAGGGCTTTTCTCCTTGGGAAAGAGCAGCTCCCTGTGAGCCCTACAGGCACCAGGTTGCAACTTCAGGGCCTGGTGTCAGTTCTGAGCTCTCAGGGGGCTCATTCCCCCTCCAGGAGCCTGGGATGCTCTGAGGGAAGTGGCCAGGTGCTCTGGGACTTGCTCTTTTCCAATTGGCAAGGGAAGAATGGAATATCCTTGTGGGAATCCACAAAATCAGAGGGTTTTGGGAAAGCTGCAAAAGGCAGGCCTCAGAGACAGCAGAACTGTGATTGGAGCTAAGCAGCAGCCATGAAATCTCATGGTCAGCAGAAAAATTATATAAGAAGTAGAAAAGTAAGGACAAATAGAACAATGGTCTGTGTATTAATGCTTGGCTAGAATAATTCTCTAAGCTACAGAAAAGTTTATCTAGTGAGATATTAGGAAGTTTGAAGCTTCATAATGGAGCTCTGTGCATTGTGTTTAAGGCTCACAAGCAGGTGTTGTATTTGAAATAAGCAAGCATTGTTTAACCAAAGGTACGTGTGCTTATAGTGATTGGATAGAACTACTGTCAGTGTGCTTTTGCTTTGTGTGATTGGTCAAAACACTTATAAAGTGAGTTGTAACATTGAGTTCTTTGTCTGCTGCCTGGGATGTGATCTGCTGGCATCTTCCCATTGTCATAACCATGTAATGAGACTGATGCTGGAGAATAAAACAGCTCAAGGAGTTCCAGCAGCCCTGTCCTGTTTGTGATTTATACAGAGCCCCCGGCCGGCAATATATCCTGGCAAAAGCCATGATGGAAAACACAGAGCAGGGAGGAGAAAGGTGTGATATGAGTAAGTGGCAGCTTCCTCTCAATGCATACAGGAATCACTTAAAATCCTCTTCTCACTGGGGAAGAGGGTGAGGAGTCACTTCTTTCCCCATGGTGTCATTCCACATGGGAAGCAAATCCCCACAGAACTGCCCAGCCCCAGCTGGGAGCTGCCCCCCACCCTCTGCACCTGAAATCCTTGGAAAATGTTGTTCCTTTTTGTTCCATTGAACTCACAATGTAATTTCTCCCTGTTTTCTGAATTTCTCATATGTTTCCAGCCCCAAACCTCTCAACTCCTTCCCAGCTGAGCTGGAGGAAACTACAGGAAAAACACTGAGAAATGCAGGTCAGCTGGGCAGGGTCAATTCCTTATGGAGCAGCTGAGGACGCTCGGAATGTTCAGCTGAGGGGTGATTTCACAGGGGCTGCAGCTCCAATCTCTGCCCTGGGACAGGGACAGGAATGGCTGAGCTCAGGGCAAGGTTCTTCTCCCAGAGGCTGCCCAGGGAATGGGCACGGCCCCGAGGCTGTCAGAGCTCCAGGAGCCTTTGGGCAGCACTGCCAGGGATGGACAGGGTGGGGTTGTGGGGGGTCTGGACTGGAACATCCTGTGGGTCCCAGCTCAGGATATTCTGTGATTCTGTGATTCCATGATCAATGTGCATCCCAACCCACCAGGCACAAGAGCCTCAATCAAGGCACAGACAGCACAGATCAGATTGGTGATATGAGAAATTATAAAGCCATGACCCCACCAATGACTGGGAGATGAGCAGAGATAACAACTTAATGGGAGCTCGCTCTGAGATAAGGAAATGGGGATGGTGAACAGGAGCCAGGAATTTATTCATAGGGAAATGCCAAGTGGAGAGAAAGAGGTGCTGTGATTTCTGCATGCAACAATGGGGAGAGATAATCTGTGCCCCCAGAGTTGATATCCACATTGTTCAAACACGTTGTCATGCTGCAAAAGGGAGACAAAGCCTCACAAGATGAGTCAAGGCTTGGAAAACCGAGTGTGCCAAACAGAAGCAGCTCCATCCTTCAGTTTATTAAAGTGAAGTTTGTGAATAATAGTACAGCACAAAAATCCCCCCAGAGGGTGCAGATTCCTGATAGCAAAACAATGTCTAATTTTGCAGATAAGCACAGATCAAGATCCAGGGGTAGGAAATTGCAGGCATGGGAGGCTGAGGCTGGCAATGACGCAGGGACTCCTGATAACAGGAGCTCTTTAAAAAGCTCAGGATCTGTTGTTAGAACCTCTGAAAAGCAGGCACACTCTGCACCACGGGGGCCAGGATGGAAGGGCTGGATCTTGCAGAGAAATCCAGAGCCCTGGGGCTACAAAGAGCCCAAAGTGAGAGATTTTTTAGGCAGCAACCTGAGATGGCATTTTAGGAAATTTTGGATATTTCTGAATTACAGCCCGAGGCAAGGCCACCCACGTGTTCCTGGGTGTTGCTTTGGTGGACCCCAATCCTTCAGTTTTCTCCAGGAAGGAAGGAATTCTGCCATGAATTCCCATTTCAGATCCCAACCCTTCCGTTTTCTCAAGGAAGGAAGGAATTCTGCCATGAATTCCTATTTCAGATCACAACCCTTCCGTTTTCTCAAGGAAGGAGAGATTTCTGCAATCAATTCCCATTTCAGACCCCAATCTGAAGGAGGGAATTCTGCCATGAATTCCCATTTCAGATCCCAACCCTTCCGTTTTCTGAAGGAAGGAAGGAATTCTGCCATAAATTCCCACTTCAGACCACAATCCTTCAGTTTTCTCAAGGAAGGAGGGATTTCTGCAATCAATTCCCATTTCAGACCCCAATCTGAAGGAGGGAATTCTGCCATGAATTCCCATTTCAGACTCCACTCCTTCAGTTTTCTCAAGGAAGGAAGGAATTCTGCCATAAATTCCCATTTCAGACCCCAATCCTTCAGTTTTCTCAAGAAGGAGGTAATTCTGCCATAAATTCCCATTTCAGACCCCAATCCTTCAGTTTTCTCAAGGAAGGAGAGAATTCTGCCATAAATTCACATTTCAGACCCCAATCCTTCAGTTTTCTGAAGGAAGGAAGGAATTCTGCCATAAATTCCCACTTCAGACCACAATCCTTCAGTTTTCTCAAGGAAGGAGAGATTTCTGCCATAAATTCCCATTTTAGACCCCAGTCCTTCAGTTTTCTGAAGGAAGGAAGGAATTCTGCCATAAATTCCCACTTCAGACCCCAATCCTTCAGTTTTCTCAAGGAAGGAGGGAATTCTGCCATGAATTCCCATTTCAAGCAGAAGGAGCAAGGTCCTGCTGTGTGGGATGCCAGGCTGCTTCCCCAACTCTGAACCCCAAATATTCTCTGCTCACTGGGGCATCCAGAATTCCACAAACCAGAAGCAATTCGCTCCTGATCATGGATATAAAAATGAGAAGATGCTGCTGTCAGTCCCTCCTTCCAAGGTGTGATTTGGTGCCTCAGACATTCCCTTTCCACGGAGATGGAAATGACACCAAAAACCCCAGGGGACGCAGTGGAAAGCACTGGAAATCAATCCCAGGATGAGCAGTGAAAAGGAAAAGCCACCTTCCACCCATCCTGCCTGGAATTTGCATCCCCATCACCGCTGCACATGTGCCAGGACTTGAGCAAACACAGAGTTTCATCTGGAATCCCCCTGTGGATGGAGGGATGTGGGATTTGTCAGAAAAAAAGATGGGACCTGCAGCTGAAATCCTTGGAAAATGTTGTTCTTTTTCTTACATTGAACTAACAATGTAATTTCTCCCTGTTTTCTGAATTTCTCAGATTTATGTGCCCTTGTTGGGTGAAATCAATGGCAGCAACAGGCACAGAGCTGTCCTGCAGTGGAAAAAAATCCCCAGGATGTCGCTAAGAAACTGCTAATATTTAATTATCGATAGCTCTGGGCCAGGATCCACGGTGATTAGATGCCCTCTGTAATCAGTCTAATTGGGAACAGCCCTGAATGGAGATGCTGGGCTCTCATTGAGGGCTGCTCTGCCTTTCCTGGAAACATCAATGCTGCCTCTGACGTGGGCTCTGCCTGCATCTCATTTCCCTTCCCTAACGCGGCTTTTCTGTGAAATCCGAACCACATCCGTTCTCTGAATCACAGCCCCACCCGCCCTGGGCGAGGAGCTCAGAGAATAATTCACGAATAATTCACTTGTCTGTGCCATCCCTCGTGCTCCTGGGCCCTGGGGGGAGCTGGCAGCAGTTTGGGTGTGCTGGTGAGGCTCAGATCTTCCACCTCCTTCTGCTCTTTGCAGATGGGGGCAAGGCTGCCTTACGGGATTGTCAGGAGCAGGGATCTGCAAGGAATTGTTCCCTGGATTTGGCCATTGAGCCAGGAAATAATACAAGTGTGTAGCTGACCCAAAACTACAACGTGACAGAGATTTTGGTGAAGTGAAACTGCTCCTTTTGGGGTAAAACGCCAAATGAAACATTTTCTCTGACTACAATTGGCTTGTTTATGTTGGGGGAGTGGGTTTTGTTATGATTTGTAGGAAAGGGAGAATTTTAGTCCCCAGCTGCTCACCTGGCTTGTGCTGGAGCTGGGATGGGAGCCCAGAGGCTGCATGGACACAATTCACAATGAGATATGGGGAAGAGACACAGAATCCTGGAATGGTTTAGGTTGGAAAGGACCTGGAAGCTCATCCAGGCAGGGACACTTTCCACTGTCCCAGGCTGCTCCCAGCCCCAATGTCCAGCCTGGCCTTGGGCACTGCCAGGGATCCAGGGCAGCCACAGCTGCTCTGGGAACAGGGATGGGGAGCAGGGGAGCAAGGAGGATGGAGGGCTCTGTGAAATGTGACCCTCAGAGCAGGGGCAGGATGGGGCTCCCTCTGGAATCTGTGGGTGCCAGAGGGATCAGGCACCCAGTAGGATCCATCTGCACAGACACTGGGGCAGAATGGAGAAGTGTCCATCCCAGCAATGATCCAGAGTCCCACCATGGTCAGCAGTGTGGGATCCTTCCTGCCAGGAATCCCTCAATCCATCCGTGCTGCCAGCAGGGAGATCTCTAAGCAGCCACAGCAGTGATTTTCCTGCTGAAACCTGGATTTTTCTCATTTGGCTCCATGTGCTGAAGCTGTTGAAGGATAAATTTGGGCTGATAAACTTCTCCTTTCCTTGCTGCTCCCCCAGTTCCCAGTTCCTCCTGGAGGAACACTCTGGTGTGGGGCACAGCCACCCATCCCTGGGGGCTGCTCTGCACATGCAGGAGCTGCTCCTTGTCCAGTTCTGCCGCTCCAGCTTTGCACCTGCAGCTCCTCACAGCTCCAGAATCCACATCTGGAAGCAGATTTTCCCTCAGCTGTTGCAATTCACGGATTTGGGTCCTGCTTTCTGGCGCTTCCCCAGCACTGGGCAGCACAGGGACGAGGTTGTGCCAATGTCACTGAACACTTTGGGCATCTGGGAATTGCTGAACTTGGAAAAGGAGGGAAGCAAGAAGCATTGAGCACAGCTGGAGGTCAGGAGAGAGGCAATCTTCTTTGGGAAGGCCAATACTTACACTGGCCTTGGTGTCCAGGTCACAAACCCGCCCTGCCTTGGTCTCTGCAAGGGGAAGCTGGAGCTGAGAGAGGAGTGGGGAGCACAAAGAAAAGGCCCTGGACAGCTCCAGGCCCAAAACAATTCCACCTGGACTTTGGGAGGGGTTTGGGAGCTCCCACCTGGACTTTGGGAATTCCTGCCTGGAACCAGAGTTTGGGAATTCCCATCTGGAGCCAGGGTTTGGGAATTCCCACCTGGAGCCAGGGTTTGGGAGTTCCCACCTGCAGCCGGGGTTTGGGAATTCTTTGTCTTTCCACACCCCTTGGTGGGTGATTCACCAAATCCCAGCCATGGCTGTTGGGTTTCCCAACTGGAAATCCTGCTTTGTCAGGAGGGCTGGGAGCATGAATGAAGTTTGTCTGCTCCTGGGAAAGAGAAATATTTACTTTATTCCCACAATAAATGTAGGATAAGCCCCAGGAGCTTTGCTCACCCAATCAGGCATTGCACACTGCCTTCCTTCTTTTTTTCATTGTTGTTTTTTTTTTTTCCTTTCCCATTTCCATCTGCCCAGGAAATGGAAACACTCTCCCTCCTTCCTGGGTGATGGAAATCTTCTAAGAAGAGCTGGGATTTGCTGTGTTCCACAGTCTGGGCTCTCTCCTTCCTTCCTGCCCAGGACCTGAGGGATGCAGGGGAGCAATGCCATGGTCCCAGTGCCCTTGGCCTTCTCCCATGGATTGGCTGTTCCCTCACTGACCAGCACATGGAAAAGTCCTCCTGGGAGTTTTGGAGTCCATCCCCTCGGCCCCCTCCTCCCAAACCTCGGATTTCCCCCATTTCCCACTGGGATTTCCCTCCACCCCTGTGGCTCTCCAAGGAGGGGCTCCATGGAAGGGCTCCCAGTGGAGCTCTGCTCCTTCCATGGGCAGCATTCCAAGCACAGGGAGATGCTGAGCGCCTCTGGGGAGGGAGAGCAACAACCCACACGTGGCTCATCCCCAGCAAATGCCAAAATGTCAAACACAACAATTTTCCAGGGCTTTTCTCAGGGAAAATCAGCTGGGAGAGGAGAAGGTCCCTTCCTGTGTCCTTCAGTTGCCAGCCCTGATGCAGATCTCATCTGGGTTTTGCAGATGAAAGGAAGAAGAAAGGAGGGAGAAGAGCCTCTGACTGATTTGCTGACTGAGTATTTATTAAAATAGACTGGAGCAATTAAAGACAAAAACTCCCCAAACTTGGGATGCAAATTGAGGAGCTGGAAAACACAAAAGGAGAGGATTTGGTGGCAACTCGAATTCTGTACAAGCCCAGATCTTTCACAGAATCACAGAATCAGTTCCAAGCTAAAGCCAAACTGAAATTTTCGGAAAAGCAGAAATGCAAAGAAGAATTTCTTATGGCTAAAGTGAAAATTAGTTTGACAAACCACACACATTTCAATTGAAAACTGGGACATCATCTCTTCTCTCTCTCCTTTTTTAATTAACCTCAAACTCTCAAAAGCACAATGATGGGAACCCAAGGAATGTGACATTGCCCAAGTGTCTCTAATAAATGCACAAGCTGCAAAACAAATATGGATTTGCAAAACATTTTGTTTTCCCCACATTTCCATTTTCCTTGACTAGAAGTATTCCTGCAAAATTTCAGCCAATTCCCTCTCTAATATTCGGCTGCCTTAATGCAATCATTTAATCCTGATTTAAAGGCTGTGAAATGAAGGATGAAGAGCTGATATTTCTCTGTAACCTTTTGAATTTCTATATTCTGACTCCGGTCCATTGGATCCATAACATCCAGATTGCAGGAGCAGAAGGGATTTTTTACATTTATTTTCATAATTTAATGTTTGTTTTAGAAAAAGGAGGGGAGGCAAAGCTGCCAGGGCTTAATCATGCAGCAATCTTGAATCTCACCACGACTGGGGGAGGCAAAGAAGCTTTGGCATCTTTGCTGCAGTGCTAATTTGCATTGGGGAGGATCTTTCCCCTCCACAGCTAAAAAAGATGAAGTGTGAAGTTCCAAAGTGACATTTTGGAGTTTGTGTGCAGCTCCTCCCGCAGCCAGGGCTGCACTCAGCAGTCTGCCTGCTGCTTTTATTGGGGCAGGGTTGTGAATGCTGTGAGGGGAGAGCTCAGGAAGGGAATTCAGCCCACAGACAAATGCAGGTGGTTGGAAAGCCAGAGTGTGGGCACACAGGAGGTGGAAGGCACCCCCAGCCATGGGGTCCTCAGCAGAGCCCCCCTTGTGCCCAGACAAGGGCCCTTCCCTGGGCCAAAATCGAGAGGCAGAGAAAGCAGCTGGGTAAATCCCAGGGCAGCCAATGCTCTGTACCTGCAGCTGAGGCTGCTCCACTGCCCCTTCCCCACTGGGAGGATTTGTCCTTCTGCTCTGCCACAGAGCAAATCCTGCCCCTCCCTGGGGCAATCCACAAGAGGCCAGGAATGGCTGGAGAGAAGCTCTGGGAGAAGATTTGGGGTGGTGGTGGGTGAGAGGTGGACCTGCCTAGCCCTGAAAGCCCCCCTGAGCCTGGGCAGCAGGGGAGGAGGTTCTGTCCCTCTGTCCAACCTGCAGAGCAGCCCCAGCCCTGGGCCCAGCACAGGAGGGACCTGGAGCTGCTGGAGAGAGCCCAGAGGAGGCACCAGAGATGCTGCAAGGGCTGGAGCCAGGCTGGGAGAGCTGGGGGTGCTCACCTGGAGAGGAGAAGGTTCCAGGGAGAGCTCAGAGCCCCTGGCAGGGCCTGAAGGGGCTCCAGGAGAGCTGGAGAGGGACTGGGGACAAGGATGGAGGGACAGGACACAGGGAATGGCTCCCAGTGCCAGAGGGCAGGGATGGATGGGATATTGGGAATTGGGAATTGTTCCCTGGCAGGGTGGGCAGGCCCTGGCACAGGGTGCCCAGAGCAGCTGTGGCTGCCCCTGGATCCCTGGCAGTGCCCAAGGCCAGGCTGGACATTGGGGCTGGGAGCAGCCTGGGACAGTGGGAGGTGTCCCTGCCATGGCAGGGGTGGCACTGGATGGGCTTTAATGTCCCTTCCCACCCAAACCATTCCATGATTTTATAAAGGCCACTGGAGTATTGAAGTGAAGGGGAGACGACCATCCTTTAATGCATTGAACACTTTATTGATCGATCAGTTTAAATAACAGTGTTAATTAACTTCATGCATATTCCAAAATCCAGTTTCACGATAGGCTAACAGAGAAAACTCTAACCACTCCTTTTGTTTTACAATACCTTTAATTTTTTATTAAAAACAAAACCAGTGTTCCCACTGTGATATGAAAGGTTCCCAAAACTTCCATATCTGTTCCCAGGGTGCCATCTTTTCCCAGAGAGGGTGTTTTGCTTGTTATGGGAAGACTGTCTGAGAAACCTATTGTTTATAAAGTGATACATGAGAGAGTCTAATTGTTTATAGAAATCAAGCCTGGGAACTGCTTTTGGAACTGCTTCGCAACTACCTGTTACTGTTCTCTCAACTGTATGCCCTCATGGCCTTTTTCTTTAAGCCATGCTTGAACTAAACTCTCCACACTGGAGCACCCTGGTCCTTGCTCCCCACGTGGTGCTGGGAGCAGCCATTGTGCCACCACCACTTCCAGAAGCTCCTGGCTCTGCTGGGAGCTGCATCCATGAGGAATTGTGTGAATGGATGTGGGGACATCCTCCCCTTGTCCTCCTCTGCAGCTTCAGCCCCTCACCTTGGCAGCTTCCTGGAGTGGAGTGTCACAATGCCAGCATGGTGTCTGCTGGTCCAGGTGCTGCCCTTCCATTCCCAGTTCCTCAGGCTTCATTAGAGCTCTTCGTTAAGCATTAATGAGAAGCGGAGGAATGGCTGCCATGTGGTGCCAGCGTGGAGCAGCCCATGCAGCTCCCTGCTCATGACAGTCAAACTTTTTTTTTGGGAATTTGGGCAGGGGACAGGGATTGTGTGGGGCTGAGCAGGAAATCAGAGCTGGGGTGGGCAGGGAGTTGTGCTTGTCCCTCCTCAGAGCCCAGAAACAGCACAGAGCTCCTCTCAGGACATTTATTGGGGGGTCATGGAATTTTGAAACATCTATTACACATGGGCTAGGTAAGAAGGAGCTCAGAGTTTGGGGTTTTTGTTATTATTTTTTAAAGGCAGTCTGGTGGAGGGAAAAGGTTTTCCCAGTCTGGCAGATGGGAAAGGCTTTCCCAGCCTTTAAAGGACTTTGGCCATTTTTATGGTTATTCTGATGGAGAAGAGGATGGCATCCTGGATTTGGGGTTGTATATAATGGTTGGAAGCTGTATTCCCATCTCCCTCCCTCCTCCATGTCCCTCAGCCCAGCTGGCTCTGGGTGAGCCACACATTCTGAGCACCCGGGTGAGTGGAAAGTGTCTCTGTGTTATGGATGAACAAGGCCAGACTTTCTTCAGAGAAAAAGGCTCTCATTTATTTAAGAAGAGCTACAGGAGATGGAAGGCCTGAGATAGGCTCAGACCCCCACAAAACAAGTCAAAACAAAGTAAGAATGTGTCTACCCCACATACACACTGGGTTCTCCAGGAAGCAAGTTCCTCAAAAGAGCCCCAAACTCAACTGAACTCCCATTTTTATAAACTGCCTTCGAGTCCAGGATTGGTAGGTTTTGGATCCACATGGTGGTTGGCTTGTTTCTGGTGTTTCTGTTGGTCTTTATTGGCGTTTATTCTTGACCAATCATTTCCTTGGGGCATCAAATGATTGGTTCAGTCTTTTCTCCAATCTCCTTCGCAGCGCTGGGTTTTTGCCCTGACTCTGTCTCTGGATGTTATTCTGCCCCTTTGGACCATCCCCCCACTGTATCCTGGACCCTGTAGAACTTGCAAAGAACATTGACCAACCCCCTTAAAACAACAACTCCCCTTCCCAAGGTTACAATAATCAACTCAATCTTAACTCAATACAAACTGAATCTCATTTATAACACCTGCCCATGGCAGGGGCTTGGAAATGGATGGGCTTTGGGATCCCTTTCCACCCAAACCATTCCACAATTCCATGATTCTACTTTGAAAAGGTCTGGTTTGGGTTTGTAGCAACTCCAGGCCCTGCTGGAAGGGTCCCAGGAGGGTGCCAAGGGGAGCAGGGAGTAGCAGGTGAAGAATTCCATTTCACCCCCCATATTTTTTAATTCACGGGTTAAAACCACCAAATTAAAAGAAAATACCCAGCACTCCTTATACCCTTCCCAAAGGTCTGCCATGCATTCCATTTCCAAGAACTGGAAGGAAATCCAGGCAGGTGCTGAGCTCTGCTCCTCCAGGTGTGGCTGCAAGGGCCACACCAAGGGCCTGTTTGGTGGCTCCTGTCTTGGTTTGGAAAGCCAGGAGTCTGCTAAGGAAGGCAGGAGCCTCCCCTGAAATGGAGAATGCAAACCCTCCCCACCCCTCCAAATTGCTATAAATTTTAAATTAAGGGGCTCTCAGGCAAAATTATGGGAGCAGGAAATAACAGTTCTTTAATAGGGAAGAAAATAAAAGGATAAAATAAACAATGCAGTACACTAGAACAACAGTGACAGAGTCAGAACCCAGCCTGACACCCTGTGGGTCAGGGTGTTGGTGGCAGTGCCATTGGAATTGTGGCTCAGC
Source organism: Melospiza georgiana (assembly GCF_028018845.1). Lineage (NCBI taxonomy): Eukaryota > Metazoa > Chordata > Aves > Passeriformes > Passerellidae > Melospiza > Melospiza georgiana. Next base: position 13,457,339 of record NC_080447.1, on the reverse strand, counting down.
CCTCCTGCAGTGTCAGGGGTGGTTCTGCTGGAGCAGGGATCCTGTAGAGAAGGATGGATTCTTCCTCTGAAGATCCAGTGGAAGGAGAGGCAGCTGCTGTTCCTCTGGGGAATCCAGTGGAGAAGCCGTGCTGGTGTCTCAAAACCTCTGGATTATATCTGGGTAGCAATGCTTGGCTCCTCCCCCTGGGCTCACATCTCCCAATGGGATGCTGTAGTTCTTATCAGCCATGCAGGGACATTCAATAGCTGTTATCAGCAATGTCCCCTCCCCAGGGAGGAGTGACTGTGGAAGAGGTAAGGAATTTGCTCCCTTGACAAAAGGCAACTGCCATACAGATGGTAATAGAATCCATCTTGCCTTGCAATCTGGAACAGCTCCTCACTGGGACATCCTATCCCTTGGATGAGCATCAGGGAAAAACCACCATGGAGAAAAAGCAGGAAAAGGCAAAGCCTTCTCTCATCTCAGTTCTGCTCAGTCCTTCCCCAGAAGATCCTGGGAAGGAGAGGAGCCCAGGGAACCTGCTGAAACCCTCAGGAGCCAGAGGTGACCCAAGAGTGGTGGGGGGTTTGTTATGGAAAAGTGATAGCAGAAAATCCCTGTTCCTTTGGTTCTTTTTGCACTGGAATATGGAGAGGATCCTTGGCCAAGGCTTTTGGGTGGTGGGAGAGACAAATCAGAGGAGCTGAGGAGCCAGAAGAGGGGATTTTAGACTGAATCCATCAAGGGAATAATGAAAAACTGTCCATCCCAGCTGGAGTCCCAGCCTTGCCAAGGAGCCCAGGTAGGGAATTGCTGAGCTCTCCCCTTGCTGGGGTTCTGGCCCTGCTGCCAGAGGGAAGGGAGGCGGCAGAGGAGATGCCAAGGTCTGAAAGGAGCTCCCAGAGAAGCTGGGAAGCACGGAGCAGTCTGACTGCTGCCCTGGGAACACTGGGGAGTGTTGGAACCCAGGATATGCCTCTGGTTGCCCTGGGTGATTCCAGACCCTGGCAGGGGCCTCAGAGACCTTGGCACGGAGTGACAAACACCTGGGCCTTTGATTTTAGCCCATGGAAACAATTACCAACTTTGTGTGAAGATTTACAAGCCACAAGAGTTTGAGTAGAATGTTAGTGAATTTGTCACAGGGTGAAAAAGTAGAATTTTGGGGATTTAGAATGGGGGTTCAAGAGGCAAGATGGAGGAATCTGGGCATGTCCTGTCCTTCTCCTTCTCCTTCTCCTTCTCCTTCTCCTTCTCCTTCTCCTTCTCCTTCTCCTTCTCCTTCTCCTTCTCCTTCTCCTTCTCCTTCTCCTTCTCCTTCTCCTTCTCCTTCTCCTTCTCCTTCTCCTTCTCCTTCTCCTTCTCCTTCTCCTTCTCCTTCTCCTCCTCCTCCTCCTCCTCCTCCTCCTCCTCCATCTTCTGCTGTGATGGTGACACTTCTGGATTGGTTCAGAGTAGAGACAGACTGTCTAACATAGGTGATAGGTATTGGAAAATTATTGTAAATAAAGTACATGTAGTTCTTGGTATAAAAGGTTAACACCACCCCAAAGACAGGCAGGTTGGGTTGCCACAACCCAACCTGCTGGACAGATCTCAGCAGGTCAGAGAGAGAATGTAAAGAATAAGTAAAAATAAACAACTTTGAAAAGCAGAACCAATGAATCTTGACTTCTTCTCTGGTCGTGGGGCTGGAAAAAAAGACTTTCCAACACCTCGGGGTCATCTCAAGCACAGAAACCTGAGAGGGAAGAGCTGCAGTGCAGAATGGGTGAGCAGCAGGGAGAAACGCCTCAGACATCTGAGCCCTTTCAAGGAGCTGGCAAACACAGAGAGGAGGGTGATCCTGGATTTCCCCAAGGCCTCCTGCATGTTTCCTCATTTGGAGCTCCTCAGGAACCTTGGCATGGGTGAGAACACATCCCAGGTTAAGGAGGAGGAATAAAGAGCAGCAATAAATGAATGTGGTTGCCAGGAGAGCTCCACAAAGGTCTCTGTTGGGATTTGGGATGTGTAATATTCCTAAACTACCTGAAAAGGAGGAAATGAAAAAGTGTCAACATTTGCATGGGATGTGTGTTAGAGAGCAGCCAAATCTGAGGCTGATGGTGGGAAGGGGAGCAGGAATCAACAACATCCATGGGCTGGGAGTTTATTGCTCAGGATAAAGGTTGATAAAGGCAAAAGAAAGTGGATGGAGAAATAATCACCAATCCTTCCCTGAGCACAGGAATGAGGTTCAATCACCTGAGTACAGGAATGAGCTCCAAAAAACTCCTGGTTGGGAAGGGGAAGAGCTGCACAAGGCTGTGAGGGCTTTGGTGGGCTCTGATCAGCAGGAAGCAGAGGGAACGTGGAAGGGTGAGGAATGAGGAGCAGAGCAGCAGGAAGGGATCTGCACCCTGCAGGCCAAGAGCCTTCCTGGTTGTCCTATTTCAACAGGATTATGTGAGAATTCAGGAAAAAAATCAGTTAGAAAAGGCCAGTGGGAATGAACAAAGACACAAATCCACTCTCAGAGGGCAGAGAGTGCTCCAGCTTCCCAAGGAAGGGATTTCATGTCAGGATGGAGCTGAGCTGGGAATGTTCATTGGCACCAAGGTTTCTTGGGACAGAGCCAGCCCAAACTGCAAATGGTGATGTCAGAGTTTTCTTTTTAAGTTTTTTTACAGAATCATGGAATGCTTTGGGTTGGAAAAGGCCTTAAAACCCATCCCATCCCACCCCTGCCATGGCAGGGACACCTCCCACTGTCCCAGGCTGCTCCCAGCCCCAGTGTCCAGCCTGGCCTTGGGCACTGCCAGGGATCCAGGGGCAGCCACAGCTGCTGTGGGCACCCTGTGCCAGGGCCTGCCCACCCTGCCAGGGAACAATTCCTTTGCCATATCCCACCTAACTCTGCACTCTTTCCATTCAGAGTCACTTTATTTTTGCTTTTGTTTCTTTTAGTTTTTTGTTGTGTTTATTTGGTTGGGTTTTGGGGGGTGTTGTTTGTTTCTCTGTTTCAGAGGGTTTTTGGTGTTGCTTCGGCAGAGTATCTGGAAGCTGTCTTGCTTGCCAGTCTGACAAATCCAAACCTTCCCAGAGACAGAAGCACCAAAGTGGGATCCAGTTCCCTACCTGGAGATGGCTCCAGAACAGACACCTGTGTGTGGATCACCCAGGGCCACCCCTCAGAGCCAAGGAAAATCCTTGGCTTGAGCCAATGAATCTCCAGTTCTTCCTCCAAGCAGGATGAGGATGCAGCCTTGGATTCCCCAGGGACTGGGGCACCCTTTCTGACCCTTTCTCCTGCATGGATGTGGCTGTGCTGCTTGAAGGCAAATTCCAGTTTTTCTGGAATATTTTTTAGACATGTTCTCCCTTCAGCTCCACCCCCAGCAGCTCTTCCAGGTATCTTCATCTCCTGGGCCTGGTGCATCACCTGGCAGTTTCCCAAAGGCAATTTCCCAAAGGCCAAGGCCAATCCTTCAGCTCAGAGGAACAACTTCTCAAATGCTTCTTTCCAAGCCCCAAGGCAGCTCTGGGAGCCAAAACAATCCAAGCCTGAGGGCTTGGGCAAAGCCACCATGGAGATGCTGAGGTGTCCCAGTTCACAGAATCACAGAATCACAGGTGGA